>NW_005841961.1:752964-780708 GCF_000455745.1 Alligator sinensis | reverse complement strand
ATTCGAATGCAAATTTGTGTCCCGCTATTGGCCAGTGCTAAATTATTCACACGTGGCAGCTAGTAATTGTCTTGCTAGCCGTTTAAAAATTCGCGCAACTTCCGCCCAAGTCGAAGAACTTTGAGCACGCTGCAGAGTGCCTCTAAAGAGATCTCACTTGCGGCTAGCTGATCGATAGACTGATCACCTATCGATCCTTCTTCCCGTCGCCGAGCGCAATCCCAGACGTACCCTTTTTCCCGCCGGCTTAAATTGCGGACGGATTAACTGGCTTGGGCCTCGCCAGCTGGAACAACTCACGTAGTTGTTCAGACGACCGGACCATCTGCGTCGCAACTACAAGCGGCGTAAGTAAACGTTTTTGCAACCATTAAACCTTGTCTGCCTCTCCATTCACCAGCCCGCCCTGACTAACGAGCAGTTTCTAAATCACCTCGAGTCGGCTCTGGCCGTCCGAGACGCACAGCATCCCTTGGATGCCATCAGTGTTACATGCCATTGGAGGGAAGCAGTGAGGAAAGCCAAAACAGAAACAGAACTCAGGCTGGCAACAAAGATTAAGGGTAACAAAAAGTCCTTCTTTAAGTACATAGGGAGCAAGGCGGCGGTGCAGGGTAGCACAGGGCCGCTACAGGATGGACTAGGGCAACTCAACAGATAGAATGGACAAAGCAGCTCTTAAATGATTTCTTTGCATCTGTGTTCCTGGACACAGATACAAACACACCTCCCAATGAGACTTTAGTCTGGCTTGAGAGAAATACCAATCAACTAACGGTTAGCACTGATTTGCTAAAGGGGCACTTGGAGGGGTTGGATGTATTTAAGCCAGTAAGCCCCGATGATCTTCACTCAAGGGTACTAAAGGAATTAGCCAGTGTCATAGCAAAACCACTGGTGCAACTGTTTGAGATTTAAATTGGACATCAGGAAGAAATACTTTACAGTGAGGGTTGACAAAATATGGAATGGACTTCCAAGGGAGGTGGTGCTTTCCCCTACCTTGGAGGTGTTTAAGAGGACGTTAGACAAGCACCTGGCTGGGGTCAGCACCTGGCTGTCACTTGACCCGAGCGCTCTTTCCTGCCCAGAGCAGAGGGTCGGACTCAATGATCTGTCCCTTCCAACCCTAGAAATCTATGAAATACATCCCAGAATAAGATTTCCCTTTTTTCAATTGCATCATATTGAATACTCATATTTAGGGCTATTGTGCCCTTAATACTCATATTTAATCTAGGATCTACTATAAACTTCAGTCCTCTTCTATTGTACTACTGTCCAACCAGTATTCTCCAAGTTGCATTTCTGCATGTGATTTCTCTTGGCTAAGTGTTATCATTTGCACTTTTTAAAAATTAAATTTCACTTTGTTGATTTCAAAACATTTTTCCACTTCAATCTTATTTTCCAAAAACTAGATTGGGGTCATCAGCAAGTCTGTGTGTTCTTTCCATTCAGTTGTTTACACTATGAATAAATGAATAAATAAATAAATAAATAAATAAATAAATAATGACCAGGCTCATAACAGAATCTTCTGGGGCACCACTTGAGATGCCCTGTCAGTTTAACAGCTTAAAACTACCCATGAACCTACATGATGCCAATTACATCTAATCACAGAAATATGTGTTTCGCAAACTGGTATACAGGTACTACTGTATGTGCACAGTGAACTGCTAGAGGATACATAGGAGGAAGGAATGGGAAAGCAGAAGGGAAAATGGAAACAGAGGAAATGGAGGTGGGAAACACCTCTATAGGCTGAAGATTCTTGAAAGATGGTTAGTATGGCTATATTGATTTTTAGCGTGGCTATACTGACCAACTGGCGGCCCAAAGTTCACACATAGCCCATGAGGAGTTAACATGTAGTCCCTGCAGCAGCATGTGACCTGCAAAGGGTTAATCTGCAGCCACAGACGATCTGAACATCACTCCCCTCCACTACTATTTTTTCCAGCTTCCGTTTCCACTTCCTTCTCCCACCTCTGGGGGCAAGCCAACCCATTGGGGCCAGGAAGACAATGCAGTTGGAGGAGGGGGTAGGAACTGGAAGGTTGGAAGCACTTCCTGGTAATCTGAAGTCACAGGGAGAGAAGTCCATGCCAAAAACAGAATGGTTACTCTTTTACATTAAAAGAAGCACAAGTGGAACTTCCCTGAATGAGCATGGGGATTTAGAAAGAAAACATGGAGAAATATATTTATTATATGAAAACTTGAGTACATTATCAGCATAAACATACCAGAATGGGGGCTCCCCAAAAAGAATGTCATCAACAACAGTGCCAAAATCTTTGATGAAAGTCAAGGTGGTCACCATATTTATACTTTTCCAGTCTTCTAGGACTTCCGTGAGTTCTCAAAGTTAAAAGCCAATCGTTCTACAATTACAACTGTCAATTCCCTTAATACTCTAAGATAGGGGTCAGAGAAGCAGCAGGCCAAATTTACCGAATTTAGTCTAAGGCAGGCTGGACTTTTCCACCTGAACATTGTGGCTTCTCCCTGCTGCCTTTACACATGGGTGAAGCCTCCCGCTGCCAAAACATCAGGGAGGCCTCAAGCTTCACAGGCCAGACAGAATAGCTCTGAAGCAAGCCATTGGTTGCCAAGCCCCGCTCTAAGATGAATCTCAAACCTCACTGATTTGAAAATCTCCAAGTTATTTTCTCACCTGTTCTTTTTCTACACTAGGGTAATTATCCAACTCCACCCTTATCCTTACTGTTAAATATACTTGTTACTTGACTTGAACTTTTCTGTGAAAAGTGAAATAAAAGTGCATTAAACTTATCAGCCTTCTCTGTGCTGTCCAATATCAGCTTCCTCTCTGTGTTAAATAAGGGGCCTACGCTCAGCTATTCCTTTAATTTCTAACATACGCTAAGGAGCTTAAAAGCTTTCTGTATCTCAGTTTGTGCCCCAACCTTCCTGAATTCATCCCTATATGCTCATACTAACTCTCTCTCATCCTTAGTAATACAACTGAGTTTACTCATTATTTTGTTTGTTTTTGGTGAAAAACTATTTTAGACCCACTCATTACCAAAGCTACTTTTCTTTGCATCAGGTTAACACGCTATCGTGCCCTTAATATTGTCTCTTTAAGGAACAGTCATGCTAAATGATGGTCTATCTAACCTGCTCTTGAAAACTCCCAAGGATGGAGATTTTGTAATTTCTCTAGGTAGTCTGTTACAGTGCTTGACCACTCTCATAGTCAGAAAAGTTTCCCCTAATCGCCAAGCCAAATTTTCTCTGCTGCAGCTTGAGGCCATTGCTCAGTCTTGTCACCTATAGCCACAGAGGAAAGCTCATCTCCATACTCTCTACAATCGCCCTTCAGGTACTTGAAGACTTATTAAGTGCACCTTAGTCTTCACTTCTCCAGACTAAATAACCCTAGCTCTTTCACCCTGTCCTCGTAAGTCTTGCTTCCCAGGTCCCTAATCACTTTTCGTTGCTCTGTGCTGCACTCTTTTCAAGTTGTTCATATCCTTCTTGAAGTGTGGGCTTGGGCACATTACTCCAGTTTTACCAGTGCCAAACAGAGAGGAAGAATCACTTCCTTTGATTTGCAAGTGATGCTCCAGTTAATACAACCCAGGATACTGTTAGTCTTTTCTTTTTTTTTTTTTTTTGCAACAAAAACACAGTGTTGGCTCATATTCAGCTTACTGTAACCCCCAAGTCCTTCTCTGCAGTACTGCAGCCCAACCACTCACTTCCCAATCTATATTTGTATTTGCAATTATTCCGTGTCAATTGCAGGTCTATGCACTAGTTCTTAAGGAATCTTATGTTATTCACTGCAAGCCATTTCTCCAGTTTAAGTTATAGGAAGCAAGCTATGGGAAGAAGGTTGTTCCTGTTGTTCTTACTTGCAAGTAAGTCCATGTGAAAAAGAAAATCCATTAATGGAGAGATGATCAAAAATGGAAAAAATTCTTCTCCTGATGTTATGACCTTAAAGTTCTATTGGACATGAGATGTATAGTAGACATCATTATTTTGCATTGTGATCTACTAACTCTTTTTGGTCTTAAACTGTTTTTGTCCTTCAGAATAAATGAGCAATCAATCAGTTTAGGAACTATGAAGAGCTGGCTAAGGGTAAAAACCTTAAAGTTATTTCCTGAATTACTTTAAGATGAATGCATAAAGTCTACAACATACAGAGATACCCATGATGCAGAATCTTAACTAATAACTAAGTTATATAAAGCCAACTGACGAACAAATTAATGAAATTATAATACACTTCCTAGATCAAATACATGGCAAAGCATGGAGTTAGAAGGTATACCAAATCTGAATGATCTTTTTCAATTATATATCCTTGCCCTAATCATAAAAACATATTTAAATTTAACTTTTCTATTGCACTCAGCGTTCATTAATTTCAATCCTCTCCCTGACTAAGGCAATACCTAAGTATATAGCAACCTGTTCCATTGACCAGACCATAAAAGTGAGCAGAGCTATGGTAAGGAGACCTAGATGGCAGAAGCCAGGTCCCCCTGCATCTTGAAGATGGGAGGGCATCATGCATCTTAGTGGGCCTCAAGCTTTCATGCTTACTCGGGCAAGCCAGCAGGACGTGTAGAAGTGCTTCTGAGATTGGGGTTAATGTATCCCTACCCTACCTTGAGTGGGGCTGCCTTCAGTCTTCCCCTACCCTTGTGGTTGCCCCTTTGGCCCAGCCCATCTGCACGGTAGGAATACCTTCTGGGGAGAGGTGTTAGGATGAACCTACCAAACTTCTTGTTCATTAGCTCTGCAAACATGCTTTATGTCTGTGGACCCCCATGTTGTGGAAGCTCCTTTCTCACTCCTCGTCTTTTAATATAAAAGGGCTCTTCCCTTCAGTGCACCATAAGTTCCTATTTGTAGTATACAAATAATACTGTCTAGGGTGCTAATGCTTGCAGAGCCCTTTGGGACACTCATGGGAAAAGTACTCTAGAATTGTCAAGCATTACTTCTTAAATTATTACTTTATTGATGGGTCTTCAGGGGTTGGACTAGATGACCTCTGGAGATCCCTTCCAGCCCTACTTCTCTATGACTCATTGTAAGGTTTAGCTTTAATATGATCAGGCCTCAAGTTACCTGGTTTAGGTATTAAGCAGAAAAAAAAAAAACAACTTATGTTTCCATACATACCATGAACCTTTAGTTATTTAAGATCTCTTATTTAGCTTTTGTATGCTTAAGTGTGCTTTAACACTTCAGAGTCCAAAAGAGAGAACAAGGCAGTCAGTGTTCCTCATCCTTACTTATAACTTCTGAACTTCTGTTATTTTAACTTAAAACATGTGGGGTGAATTAAAAATATGGATACAAAATTATAATGTGAAAAATGTAAAATTAAAAGGCAATTAGTAATTAATTTCAGTATAGTTACATAAATACTTCCACTTCTTTAAAAAACAGCATTTGTTGCATTTGACCATGCTGTTGAAGCTCTTGTAAAAAAAATAGCTAGACATATGCTGGGAAACCTTATTTAAATACATACATACAAATACCAATACAAGATACTCAGGCACAGTTCTGGAATTAGGCATAACAATCTCCTACAGAGAATATGTCTGCATGGACTGGGACCCTGTAGCGGTGAAGACGCTTGTGTCTCCCAGTGATCCTCAGAACTGTCACCCAGAGTCCTGGCAGGGTCATCCATGGTAAACAGACCTGAAGGGAGGTTCTAGACAAACCACAGTCAAAATCTCAATGTCTGTAAAGGTGGAAGAAAGCTGCAGCAAGATGATCTCCTGTCATCTAGAGTGCTTGCCACTTGCCCTTGCCACTAAGCCCAGATCTCCACCTTGTCAAGGCTGTGTGGTTGCTATTTCTGTGCACCAGCTTCCTCACATGAAATCAAGCCATGTGCAGGCTTCTATCACAGGAAACAGCACGCTCTCCTGTAACATCCAAAAGCCTTGCAGTGATGGATGAGTGGCAATATAGACAGGACTAGTGAATCCAGCAGTCTCCAGCTATGAATCTACATACAGGTGGTGGTAGTCTGACTGTTTTCTTGCACCTGGGTTGAGTCAGAGGTGCAATTTGGCAGCTGCTACCATGACTGAGCAGTCCTATTCAGGATCCCCTCTGCTCACCCTGCATGGGGAAGGGGTTAGAAAAGGTGCCCTAAACCTAGGCTGTCTTTTCTAATCCTGGCTGGATGACTGCATCCAGCAGGATTACTCTCTCTGCCATTAAAACATCAGAAGACAATGATTTTTGAAACATGGAATGTTTCCACCTTGATGGATAACCAGATTATCCACAAGCAACCAGAAAGAACTGCCATCAACTTCAGGGAACATCTTCAGATACAACAATCGACACTGCAGCCCTGGGTAAGATAAGACAACATGATAAGAATCAGCTGAGGGAAAAGGCTACACCTTCTTGTGGCAGGGGAAATCAGCCCAGGACAGATGCATTTACAGTGTCAGCTTTACTATCAAGAATTAGCTCATCAGTCAAGTTACAAACCTCCCTGTGGGCATTAACAAACTCCTAATGACCATTAATATTCAGCCCAGCAACAACCAGTATGACGCTATCATCAATGCATACACCCCAATGCTTGATGCTGCTGATAATGTCAAAGTACAATTCTACTCTAATCTTGACCACATAATGACTAATACTAATACTAAGACAAGATCATTCTCTTCGGTGACTTTAACATCAGAGTCAGACATGTCCTGAAACTCTGGGGTGGCACCACTGGGAAGGAAGGAGTAGGAAAAGCCAACTTCAACAACATCCTTCTCCTGGGCAAATGAACAAAATGCAGTCTTGTCATCACAAACACCATCTTCAGACAGAATAACAAATATAAGACCACTTAAAGGCACCCTTATTCTAAGCACCTGACTATGTTACTGTTAGAGCTCACAATCGAATGGATGTCCATATCACACGAGCCATGCAAGAAACCAATGACTGCTGGACAGATCATAGTCTCTGACTTGCTCCAAAACACAAAAAACAGCCAAAAGTAATGTGAAGGACTCTCAACATCAAACTCTTTAAGACCCAAATGTTGGTAAGGATCTCCAACACTGTCTCCACGAAAAGTTCTCTGCCTTGTTCACACACAAAGGCAACACTGAGGGACTCTGGAAGGGGTTTAAAACTGCCATCTGTGTGGCCCGTGCTGAATCCTTTGGCTATACCACCGGTTGACGCCAAAATTGGTTTGATGAGTGCAATGCCAAGATCCAAACTCTCCTCAACTAGAAGGGCTTTTTCTGCTTGGCAAGATGACACCTCATCTCATCAGATGGAAATGCATCTACTCCTTGGAGTCAAAGCTCACAGGAGGATCAAATACAGGAATGAAGAATCAATAGTAGCAAGATAAAGCCAAGGAGATCCAGTTCTGTGCTGACAAAAAACGTGACATGCGTAGCTTTTTCCAGGCAATGAAAGCCATCTACATCCCAACTTCCCACAGTCCTTTCTTGTGATCACAGAATGGCTCCACATTCCTCAAAGACAATGACTCTGTCCAACCTAGATGGAAAGATCACTTTAAAGGCACTCCTGAACCGTGAATCAACTGTGGGAAATACCACCAGTGAGTTCATTCCCCAACACTGTGAAAGGGAAACTGTGGCAAATACCACCATTGAGCTCATTCCCCAACACTGTGAAAGGGGAACCCTTCACCAACTCTCCTATCCTAAAAGAAGTCTGTTGTGCCATCAAGGAAGCCAAGAAAAAGGCTTCTGAACCAGATGGCATATCTGTTGAATTCTATAAGGCTGGCAGCAAGAAACTGGTACTGAGATGCCACCAATATATTCTCCAAATTTGGAATGATGAAGAGATCCCAGGAAACCTCAGGAATGTCAACATCACAGCTATCTTCAGGAAAGGAGATGTGTGTGTGGGAGAACTATCGAGGTATTGCCCTTCTTTCCACAGCAGGGGAAAATCCTTGCCCGCATACTCCTGAACTGTCTTCTAACCTCTTGCTAAGGAAGTCCTGCTGGAATCTCAGTGATTTCAGACCATCCCATGGGGCGACTGACAAGATCTCTGTTGCCTGACAGGTCCAAAAAATGTGGTGGGAACAACACCAGGACCTGTATATGGCCTTCGCTGATCTCACTAAAACCTCTGATTCCAAATCATGAATCCTTGTGGAATCCGACTGGCCAGATTTGGATGTCCTGAGAAGAACTTCAAAGTCCTGTGGCTTCTCCAGGACCAGATAATTGTGACCATTTTATGTAACAGGTTGGACATGTGCAGGCCGCCTCCCGATCCCGTCCATGTCGCCATGTGCGAGCCGAGAGCGATACATCTCACTAAAACCTCTGATTCCAAATCATGAATCCTTGTGGAATCCGACTGGCCAGATTTGGATGTCCTGAGAAGAACTTCAAAGTCCTGTGGCTTCTCCAGGACCAGATAATTGTGACCATTTTATGTAACAGGTTGGACATGTGCAGGCCGCCTCCCGATCCCGTCCATGTCGCCATGTGCGAGCCGAGAGCGATACACGGACCCGTCTTTGTGCACACGGGCTGTGGCCAGCAGCCCGGGCACGCGGGGTCAGAGGAGACCGTGCGGCAGCAAGGCACGCACAGGCTAGAATTAGTCACAGACGCATAGTGGTTGATTCAAAGATTATTTACTTACACCCAAGATGGTCACGGTGTAGGCTGGACAGTTTCCAGGTTCAGCTCCGCTTAAATCCTCGTTGGAGGACTACGACAAACTCAGTTCTTGGGCCCCGGAGTTGTTAAGGCTCCGCGGTTCGGCAATTTCTTTCCCACGGAGTTGTCGAAGCTCCGTGGGTTCGGATCTTGAGTATATAGGATAGGGATACGTCTAGGATTGCGCTCGGCGACAGGGAGAGGCCAGAGGCTGTTTAGACCTCTGTTGCCTTCTTAAGAAATGCGTTGGGTTCGTAAGGATCCACAGCGCTTAGAGATCTTCACGCTCTCCCTCTCGGACTCCAATTGCGCTCGAATTAAAATACAAATGGCGGGAACTCCTTTGCACCGTGCATTTCTGAGATGCAAAAGAAATGCACCATGCAAAGAAAGCTACAAATTTGGCGGGAAAATTCTCCGTTGCACCGGAGTTCTCCTCTGCAGCAGAGAACTCCACCGTGCAAAGAAGCTGCAATTTAACGGGAACATAATTTAGCAGTGCCGAAGCGCACACAAACAAAAACTCACAACTTTGGGTTGTGACAGGACACAGATGCATTTGTCATCTGAGCTGGGGTCAATCAAGGATATGTCATTGCCCCAACTCTGTTCTCCACTTTTTGACAGTCGTCTTGCTTCTCAGTACAGACTGCCTTCCTGCCAGAACTGCCAGCGAATACCAAATGGATGGCGAGCTCTTCAATCTGGAATATTGTCGCTCGAGGACCAAAGTACTCAAAACCATCCTTGATCTTCAGTACATTAAAGACTGTGCCATCCTTGTACACACTGTGGAAAACCTCCAGACTGTGTTGCAGGGGTCAGCAACCCCCGGCACGCATGCCAAGCATGGCACGCAAGGCCATTTTGCTCGGCACACCACCACCAGCCCGGGCTCTAAGCAGCTGCTGCCCGTCACAGAGCCCAGGCTGCTCCCAGCAGGAGGCCGGGAGGCTGCAAGCAGACCAGGCTCCGTGGGCCAGCTGCAGCTGGGAGGCTGCAAACAGCTGCTCCAGGCTCTGGCATGTTGACACTCCGGCACCTTCCAAGGTAGACATTGTGGTTTTTTCAGCACTCTGGCCAAAAAACATTGCCTACCCCTGCTGTATTGTATCTTTTCAGAGAAGCCTACCAAACTCCTCTATCTATCTCAACATTGAGAAGACTGAAGTGCTCCACCAGCCTGCCCCGGGCCATAAATGTGAACCCTCTCCCCAAATTACTATTGAGGGAAAAACCCTGGAGGTAGTCGAGCACTTCCCTTACCTGAATAGCCACCTCTTTGAGAGAATGAATAGTGATGAGGAGATCCAGTACAAGTGCGCATGTGCCTCTTAATGTTACCAGCATTGAGTCAGTGATCCTCAAGCACCAACTTTGTTGAACCGACACAGCACATGAATGCCTGACTTTCAACTCCAAGCTGGATTTGATTTAAATCTAGATTGATTTAGATTTGATTTAAATCTAAATTGATTTAAATCGCTGTTTTAATCACTGGTCAGAAAGCCTCAATTTAATCACCCTTTTCTACAAAGCATGCATTCTTGTTGCTTGATATCCTTTATTCATTCAACTTCTTGAAACTGCACTTTTAGAGAAAGGTAAGGGCTTGACTCTGTACATAAACGTGCAGAGAGACAAGAGGGCTCATGGGTACGTAATTAGATCTATTATCTCTCATCTCCATATACTGCTGTTAACAAGGATGTTATCTCTGGAAACACAAATCCAGTCTAAGAACTGAAACTAAGCATCACAGAGAAGCTTAATGGGATCTTCTAGACTGAGCACTGAGTTCCATTGGGGAGAGTGGCTTTCTTTAATCTTTACTAATCTATAAAGAAGCCTCTGGGAACCCCATAAGACTGGGCTCCTTATGGCCTGTTGTGACCTACTTATAAAACTTTTCTAAAAAGGTTACATGAATATATTGTCTCAAATAGTATACAATTAGAAGTTATAATTCCTATGCCATGATATCTTTGAGCTTTAACATGTCTTAAATTAAAACTAACTTTATATAGGTTTATTTTTTCAAAAAAAAAAAAAAATCAGCATTCTTTTTAAAAGATTAAATTTAAAAATTCCGATTTAAATTTTAAAAAATAATTTTTTTCATTTTTTAAAAATGTTGATTTTTATCCACCCTGCTCAACTCCCAAAGCAAGTACTCTACTCCCAGCTTAGTAATAGCCAGAGAAAACACTACAATGACACACTGAAGGTATATCTGAAGAAAACAGGTGCAGACATCAAGAGCTGGGAGGAGTTGGCTGCCAACCAATTCCAATGGTGCCATAATCTCAACCAAGCAGCAGCCCATTTTGAGATAAAGCATCTTGCCCTCAAAGCAGAGAAGAGCGAAGGAAGGAAAAGAAGCGAAATCCTGGCCTGTGGCCAACTCTCCCCTGCAGAGAAACCTGCAACTTCTGTGTCTGTGGCTCAAGGACCCTGGACTCTTAAGTCACCTCAAGTTCCATCAATGAGCCATGATAGAGATCATCCTTGATTCAAGGGACTGCCACGGCCAATGACAGAAGACAGTACTGCATCTAATCTCAAGGGTGCAAACACTGAAAAACTCCATAGGAACAATGAGTTTAATATTTTTTCTTCTCTACCCAAACACTTGTTTAATTTCATAAATGAAATATGTTTAAGGGGGAAAAAGTTTCTTTCTTCCAATTTCAAAAGTCCTCTGTATGCCACTCATATCTGAAGTCTAGCAAACATGTCTCCTATCCTAGTTCCACTGGCATTCATTTAATTTGTAATGTTCTTTTCTCTGAACTGATGCTTCTTAGTCCTACTAAAGTTCTACTTAGTTCAAAGTGGGATACCAGCTAACTGTTGAGCTCACTGGTTGTATATATTCAGTAATGAAATGCAAGGAAAAAGAGGGTATTGATGGCCTCTTTGGGCCATGAGGCAGTGCCAATATGCAAGAAAAATGCTAGCCTTAAGCGGCGACAGAAGTCAAATTCCAAAGGTGCTGGTGATATTGCAGAAAACATGGACACGGTTTTTGGCTGCAAACTGGTGCACTGAATCACATGTGCACTCATAATAACACTAAAGATCTTCTCAAGTTAAGATGGCCAGACTGATTGGCTTGAGATGTCTTGGTTGTGCGATTCTCAAATTGAGGGGACTCAGTGATTAGAGCTCTGGTGAAATTCACGCTGGACATCTTTATATTCAAATTAGTGTGGTAAATCCTTGGAACCTGGATCAATTGAGATTTAACTTATTTTAATTCTGTTCAGGGATATATATATATATGCCACATCCAAGGGAAAAAGAGAAAGGACATACTCCTACAGACCCAGCCTAGGTATTGTATACTCTTGAGAATTTGAATGTCAATTCAAGGAAAAATATCTGTTTTGCTGCTGGACTATTTTACAAAGGTTTGTTCATAGAAAGAACCATATAACAATCTTTTAAAAGAGTTGCTGATTTAGCTCCCCTTTTCCCCATATTCAGCTTGTGATATATGAATGGTTCAAGTTGAAAACTGTTCTCACTATAGATTCACATGGTTGACATCTACTTCAGTAGACGAGGTAAGTCAGAGGGTTAGATGTCACTTGCACATAAATGGCTGAAACCTCAGTAAGTAGAATAGGACCACTACTCTGCAGTTCAGAAACAGTAAACTGATACTAAGACTAGTGGAGAACTTATTTTCCCTAATCTCATCCGAGTTCTCCACCCCAAATATAGCTCAGATAACCTGGTAAGTCTGACAGCAAAGGTTTAGTCTTAAAAAGCTATACTGTAAGTCACTCAAGATGCCTAAAGGTAAGGCAAGGTTATTTAAATGCAAACAGAACCAACTGCTTGACTTTTAAAGGCTGCCTAAACTGATTTAAGCATGCCTGCATTTTTGTGTAGGAAGAGTCTTCCACTTTTTTGCCATAATTAACTATTTAGATTACACTGTTACTCAAAGTAGGTCTCTGGCTTAAGTCTTCACACCTTATTAAGGCTGATTATAATGTAAATGTCCATGAAGAATTGCTTACCAATGATAACTTCTGTTAATTTCAAGGCTGCTATTAGAGGTGTTGTTCTGACAAACAAAAGCTTGAATTTGGGGCCCAAGGGGTGTCCATCCCGACAAGGAGCAAGGGGGGGGAGGAGTGTCCAAAAGCCCCCCTGGCTCACCAAGGGTGTCCGGGAATGCCTGCTTGCCAAAAAGGCGGCGTACGCCCGGTGGAAGGGGGGGTGTAATCTCCAAAGAGGAGTATACCTCCTCTGCTCAGGCCTGCAGGCGGGCTGTTAGGAAGGCCAAGGCGGATATAGAGCTCGGATTAGCGTCCAGGATTAAGGATAACAAAAAGTCCTTTTTCAAATATATTGGGAGGATGAAGAAGGCGCCGGGTAATGTGGGGCCCCTGCAGGATATGCTGGGCAATCTGGTGGTTGCGTCAGAGGATAAAGCGGTCCTCTTTAACCAATTCTTCACCTCCGTTTTCTTGTGCAGGGACCGGGACTTCCCTGCTGTGATAGAAGCCGGACGCGAGGGGATCGCCTTCAGACCTCAGGTTGGGGAGGACCGGGTTAGAGAGCTTCTGGAGGGGCTGGACGCGTTCAAGTCAGCGGGTCCGGATGCTCTCCACCCCAGGGTGCTGAGGGAGCTAGCTGGGGTTATTGCAGGGCCCCTGGCACGGCTCTACGAGCGATCGTGGTGCTTGGGCCAGGTGCCAGACGATTGGAAGGTAGCTAATGTGGTCCCCATCTTCAAAAAAGGGAAAAGGGAGGACCCGGGCAATTATAGGCCCGTCAGTCTTACCTCAATCCTGGGGAAGCTCTTTGAGAAGATCATCAAGGAGCACATTTGTGATGGGCCGGCATCAGAAATGATGCTCAGGGGCAATCAGCATGGATTTATTAGGGGGAGATCATGTCAGACCAACCTGATTGCCTTTTATGATCAGGTCACAAAGGCCATGGACGCAGGTGTCGCGGTGGATGTAGTCTTTCTGGACTTCAGCAAGGCCTTTGACACCGTCTCTCACCCCATCCTAATTAATAAACTAGGCGACTGTGGCATAGATGCCTACACAGTCAGATGGATTGCAGATTGGCTGAAGGGTCGCACTCAGAGGGTGGTGGTGGATGGATCATACTCGACTTGGGGGGAGGTGGGTAGTGGAGTCCCCCAGGGCTCGGTCCTGGGGCCTGCGCTGTTCAATTTCTTCATCAGCGATCTTGATGTTGGGGTGGAAAGCAACCTGTTTAAATTCGCTGATGACACCAAAATTTGGGGGGAGGTGAGCACGCTAGCAGGGAGAGAGAGATTGCAGAAGGATCTGGATAGGTTACAGGGGTGGGCAAACAGGAACAGGATGTGTTTCAATACGGACAAGTGCAGGGTGCTGCACTTGGGTAGTAGGAACCAGCAGCACACTTATACGATGGGGAGCTCCCTACTTGAGAGCACGGAGGCGGAAAGGGATCTTGGTGTCATTATTGACTCCAAGATGAACATGGGCCGACAATGCGAGGTCATGGTTGGCAGGGCTAACCGGACCTTGTCGTGCATCCACAGGTGCATCTCGAGTAGAGCCAGGGAGGTGATCCTCCCCCTCTATGCGACGCTGGTCAGGCCGCAGCTGGAGTATTGTGTCCAGTTCTGTGCGCCCCATTTCAGGAGGGATGTGGACAACATGGAGAGGGTCCAGAGGAGGGCCACCCGCATGATCCGGGGACAACAGGGCAGACCCTACAGTGAGAGACTGCGGGACTTGAACCTATTCAGCCTCCACAAGAGAAGGCTGAGGGGGGACCTGGTGACCGTCTATAAACTCACTAGGGGGAACCAGAAGGGTTTGGGGGAGACGCTGTTTCCCCTAGCCCCCGCTGGCATAACAAGGAGTAATGGGCACAAGTTGATGGAGAGGAGGTACAGATTGGACATCCGAAAAAACTACTTCACAGTTAGGGCGGCTAGGAGCTGGAACCAACTTCCAAGGGAGGTGGTGCTGGCCCCTACCCTGGGGATCTTTAAGAAGAGGCTGGATACCTACCTGGCTGGACTCATTTGAGTCCCGTTTTTTTTGTTTAGGGTTCTTTTGTTGTTCTCCCGCCCTGGCGGGGGGGTCGGGCTAGAAGATCTATTAGGTCCCTTCCGACCCTAAAACTATGAAACTATGAAACTATGAATTTTATCACATTTCTCCTTAGCTAGTGCCCCCAAAGCCAGGCTAGCATGGAAGAGAGGTTCAATATAGAAAGAAATTAGGCTTAGAATAAAGATCCAACATACAATATAAACTGTACATAATGCACTCATTTTCAATTGGAAACTGTAGGAACTGCAGGTGAGGGTGAATGAAGAAAAGCCTCTTTAAGGGTCCATGCAGCTTAAGAAATCTTGGCAGGCTACTTCTTGAATTCTTGTTCCATATGTATCAGAGTCTCACTTTGTGAGGATGCCACTGAAAGCCTGAGGCACGCTCCCCTAGAGTAGGCCAAATTCTAGCCATTAGTCACTCCTATGAAAAAAGCAAAACATAAGAAGCTGCCTTCTGAGGCAGACCCAACAGGGCGCTGCAGACAAAAAAGTGTATATATATGACCGCATACATTTGGCCAGAACTATTTTATGAGTTACTGCACTTCTGGCTTCTGATATATTCACCACTGTTCTAATAGCTGGAATTATGATCTCAAAAATTAGGACTTTGAAGGGCCAAAACTAGCTCAAAAAAGGAGAGAACTAAAGCTACCTCTTCCCAACAAAGCACAAGAATAGATACTGAGAAAAGTAGGGACAGCATGACAATAAAAGACAAAGACCAGAACACTTAAATGACTATCATAACACTTAAAACAACATTCAGGAAAAGCTATCCAGTAGCTTGTGCTAGTTGAATCAGTATAAAACAAGGGTGTACAACATCCAGCCCGTGGACCAGATTCTCTAGCCCATGGAACCCTATGATCCAGACTGTGGCACCCATCTAGAATGCAGGCTTGACCCAGCACCAGGGGTGCTGCACACAGCACAGGGGGCCAGTCCAGGGTGCTGGATGCATGCAGTGCCTACACCAACCAGTCCTGAGTGCTGGCTCTGTACTAGTCCAAATCAGGACATGCCAGATCCAGGATGCAGGGCCTCAGGCCCGCCCTCATTTACCTGCTGAGCTTTTAGCTGTTTCAGCATCTCAGTGCGCACAGCATGCACAGGCCCTGTTACAGAGCTTGTGCTGTATGCTGCATGCAGGGCTGGCACAGGGCACACACTACATGCAGCACCCCACTGAACTGGCCCTGTGCACTGGTTCTAGCACATGGGCACCCCCCACTCCCCCGTAGTGGAGCTGGCACATTCTGCATGTGGTGCGTGGGGCTGGAGCGACTACACATGCTACACACAGCACTGGGAACTACTGTGGGGTGTGCGCTGTATTCAACACCCTGCTAGACCAGCCTTGCGCTCTGGCTCATGTGTGTGGTCCTGATCCAGCCCACAAGCTAGGCCAGCAACCCACATACAAGTTGTGGAGCCAGATAAGTTTGACACCCCTAGTATAAAACAAACTGAAAATGTTGGTAAAATGAGGAAGTAGATATTTTGCACTTTACCCACATTCTTCACAAACAGCATAGCCAAGAAAGAAACAGAGGATGCAGACAATTTCACCATCAATGGAAACAAACCAACTGTATTTGGCTCAATGCAATGGCAGCTTTTTAATCTACTACATTCCAAAGGAAGCCGTGGCCCTTCTGGCTGAAGCTTTCTGTGATCAAACAAGGGGTCAGTATTGAGGGGGCTGAATCTTTCACTCTAAAATGTACAGAAGAAGATAAAGTACTAAATTCAGAATCTAAGAGGGTTTTTTTTCTTTAATTGGCATCCCTCCCATGTTGTAGAAACTCTCAGAATCCCAATGAAATCTAATGCTTTACTTGAAAGCTTCTCCCACCAACTGTCAGCACTAAAAAGTTTTATCCTTAGAGAGAAGTACTAGCCTGCCAGTTTGATTTCTGATACCTTTTTAGTACTATTATTTGACTTAATACTGCCACCAGCAAAGACAGATGTATTTTTTCCTGTGAGCTGAATACATCACAGTTTAGCTTTAGCCATATTCCTCCTAGAAAGGGGAAGTACGTATATTTCTTTAAAAAAATTAATCAGAAAAAACTCCTACCTGTAGTGGAAGAGTTTTGGCTCTCTTATATCAAGAACCTAGTGGCAACACGTAGGAGGTGCACGTGGGTGCACATGCACCCCCTGACGGACGCACTCACTGTTTAGGCAACGGGCATGGGGGGGCAGGCGGGAGCGCCAGTGCTGGCCAGGGAGTGGGGCCGCCAGCAGAAGTGGCTGCCACTTCCGGAAGTCCCACAGCAACTTTTGGAAGCACCGCAGCCACTTTTTAGTTAGTGAGATCAGCCGTGGTGGACCGCCCCTCCCCACCCCCGGTCAGTGAGACTGGCCACAGGGGACACCCCGCCTTCCCAGGTCAGTGAGATCGGCCATGGGGGGACCCCACCCCGGTTGCTGACTGGCCCGTGCCCCCCTGACTCAAGAGGCACCAGTCGCCCACGCAAGAACCTGTACATAATAGGGACCAAATCAAAATTTCTACCTTAAGCTGAATATGAAAACCAGCATTTTAAGTTTATGCAATAATAAAAACAACTCTGGGTGGGTCAGCATTCACCACATACCAGAACTCTCTCATGTATATTTCGCAAAACCTTATACTGAATGTTTCAAAGAAACTTGAACAATCTGTTTGAAGATATAGCAACAATAAAGCGCTTTCCCATCAGGAGTCAAGCTGTCAAGGAAAAGTCTCCAAGGCTAAAGCAAGGTGGCTTGTTTTAATAGATTATCTGAGACCAAACAATCCTCTTAAATAGGATCAGTTTTGGCTACATACATGCAAGTTACGTCAAGAAATGCGCTTGTCTGGACTACTATGAAGCTCTTGGATCAACCATGTCTCCCCTTAAACTTCATACCACAAAAGTCCTTCCGGTATCCTTGCCACCAGAAGGACTGATGGAAAAGAATGAAATATATGAAACTTCATTCACTGGTGCAGAGATACTCATGATTTTGACTCTGGGGAAGAAGAACAGTGTGGGGCCAGTCCTGCACTGCCTGCCTACACCCAGCACCACACACACACACACACACACGCGCACGCGCTAAATAAAGATTATGCTTTGCTGCAAATTAACATACTTTAACAGTTATAAGCACCGTTAAAATGAATCCTGCTATAGGAAAATAAAAATGAAAAATGCAAAACAAAGTTTAAAATCAATCCTTTAAAAGTTGATATTTCCTATTTTCTGAGAAGAGAAGATGGGGGGTAGGATTTAAAAATGTTATCATTCATCTGGCACATTTGCCTTTAAATCACTTCATTTAAAGTCAATCCATCCTCAGCAGTAGTGAAAAAATAAACAAATTAATTACAACTCTTCCTTTTAGTCTGTACACTGAATGAAGCAAGGATTCTGTAGAAAAACAGTAAGTAACCACAAGCTCAATGTGCATACCATAATGCACACATGCAACAGCACAAAGTCCATGCTGAACAAAGAACCTAACTTTGGTTTTCTGATCTGCATGTTTTGCATTGAAAGCTTGGTATTCACTCTTTTCCTCTCTCTCCTTTTGGTTTGTTTGCTTTAAGTGGAACTGCTTGTGAGACACTCAGGTATGTTTACCAGATCATTGTGCTAGAAGACATCATGAGATCATCTAGTCTTTCCCCCTATGCAAGGCAGGATCATCCACAGCTAAACCATTATAGTCCATGTCTATTTAACCTGCTCTTGAAAATTTCAAGGATAGAGATTCTACAGTTTCTCTAAGCAGTCTGGTCCAATGCTTGACCATTCTTGTAGTCAGAACTTAAATTTCCTCTGCTGCAGTTTGAGGCCATTGCTCCTAGTCCTGTCCCCTACAGCCACAGAGAACTGTTATGATCAACGCCAGGTCCGTCCATGGTCCCAATCCTTCATGTGATGCTGGTACAGCCAAAGCGCCACACAGGCCTGTCCAGCAGGGCCACCATGGCCCGATCCAGCCAGAAGGAGCTTGAAAATTTCGCAGTGGGGATCAGTGGTAGTGTTAAAGTATTAATTGCCACTGTTCACCCATCACTAAATTTCTGGACCTACGGGGAGTCTCACAGGCCAGATCTGGCCCATCTTCTTTCTAATCACCCTTCAGGTATTTGAAGACTGTTCTCAAATCCTCTCCCCACCCACCCCCCTTTTTCTTCTCTTCTCCAAACTAAATAACACAAATTCTTTCAGCCTGTCCTCATAAGTCATGATTAGAGGTTTGAGCAACTTCTTTCCCCCCCACCCTCCTCCACCCACTCTCAGCTGGGCTCTTTCCAACCTGTCCACATATTTCTTCAGCTGCAGGGTCCAACACTGGAAACAGTACAGTACTCCAGGTGAGAGGCCTCACCAGGGCTGAATAGAGCAGAAGAATCACTTCCCTTGATTTGTAAGTGGCACTCATTAATACAACCCAGTACATTGGTGGCTTTTTTTTTTTCCAACAAGAGCACTGTTGGCTCATACACAGCTTATGTTTCACTATAAGCCCCTAAGGTCTCTCTGCAGTACAGCAGCCTACCCAGTATTTGTAGATGCAATTATTTACCCTAAATTTAGGATTTTGCACTTGTCCTTGTTGAATTTCATCTAATTGACTTCAGTCCATTTCTCCAATTCATCTAGGTCATTCTGGATCCTAGCAATAACCTACAGAGCAGGGGTGGTCAGCCAGAGGTATGCATACCCCCAGGGGTACTTGAGAAGGTCCTAAGGGGTACATGTGGGCAGGTGGGGGGGGACAGAGCCCCACCATGCACCATCCTGCACTGCCATGCAGGTGCCGCCCGCCCGGCCGGACATGGGGGAAGCTTGCACACAGTGGCTGCCACCACCCCACATTTGGCTGCTCGCCCCCCCTCTTCCCCTCCCTCCCCCCAGTTCCGCATTCGGCCGCCTTTAAATAACAAAATAGGATCTGGCAGTCTTAGTCTAATCAAACCTGATATACTGAGTGAAAAGCAAGCTTCTACATAAATAAAATAAAACATTAATGAATTTTAATAAGCATTTCTTTAATGTAACCTGTACAGTGGTGCTTAACCTCAGCCCATAGGCCAGATGCAGCCCACAAAGCCTGTGCAAACAGCCCATCACCAGCATGTCAATGCGGGTAAAAGCTCCTGCCACTCCTCCCCTCCTTTCCCCTAATACTGAATTAAATAACAGGTGAAAGGAGAATATGACAAGCAGTAACATTCACCCATGCTGACATTCCAGTGAGCTCAGAGCTTTCATGTAGTTGCACAGTCCAGGAGCTGAGCACCACCGCTACTGGTCCTAAAACCCTCTTTTCTCTGCCAAGGAGGAAACTATGATTTTGAAGACCCCATGCAGAAACTGGAGTTTCTGCAACAGCAAGAAGACCAAGAGAAAATCTAAGTATTCAGGTAGTAGATTTAACGGTGTTGTTCCAGTATACTTTCCCTCTATTCTCTTTATCTAGTGGTTGTTTCCTTTAACCTGGAAGCTCTTTGGGAAAGCACTTGTTCTGTAACAGAGCACTCAGTGATACATTTTGGTTCACAATTATGCACCCCTTGCTCCTAATACTACAGAATTTATAATATATTAATCACACTTTGGTACTGCAATTGCTTTAAAAAAAGTATGTACAGTACTGTAAATTGGTTCTAATATTCACTGAGTATATGAAGTTCATGTGCACTCCAGAGATGCATGCGCTTCAGGAGTTTTTAGCTCTCCAACAAAAAACTAGATTCTGAAAACATCAAAAGCAGCTCATTGCTTAGGTGAGAAACTTCCAAGACGAAAACCCCCAAGACGAAATGACCACAAAATCTGCAAAAATAGGTTAACTCCAGCCCCAGCTGTAATAAGTCAACCTGAGACAGTTTCCTATGTGAGGGGTATCAAAGATGAGGCAGGACAGGACACATGGCCTCACGTTCTAGCCACTCTGGTATCTGTGCTGCACATGGCACTTGCTCCAACCAGGCAGGAACCTGAACTGCATCTGGTGCCCACAGACCCCAACACATGCAACATGGGTCCTACCAACTCCAGCTGGAGTACAACATAGTCCTGGACCTGCCAGTGTAAAGACTCTGAACACTGATGTAGACTCCCGAGTACTTTCAAGCAATCATAATCTCAACCACAGAGGCACTAGTACTCCTCCTGTAACAGCCTCTGATCTAACAGGAAAACAAGGTACTCGAAGAAACAATATCCTGTTATGTTTTCCAAGACAGAAGATTTTTATTTTTACATTTCCTTCCTGAAAACAGTGTTTTCACTTAAATTTCGTTTTTCTGCTGAAATGTAAGAGGAACCAAAATTAAATGTAGTTGTGAATTTGCACAGCTTTAAGATAAACGTTGTTACTGACCTCAGTTTCAAGAACTATTCTTTTTTAAATAACTGACATACCGGAATCAGTATAGTAGATTCATACATAATAGATCAGATTGTCAATGCTGTCTGACAGCATCCAGTATCAGGTACCTCCGACGAAATCCAAGAAACCCTGTAGTGGCCAATTCTAGACACCAACAGGTGCTCCCTTTAGGCAGAAAAACAATTTGGGAGCTGGTACATTGTAGCCCCCTGGCTAGAGACCTACGAAGCTGAAGAACTCTCCAGAGAGAGGACATGAGAGGGCTGCTCCATGATCTCCCCTTCTCCCCCACACCAACCAGGGAAGCCCATTACTTGAGAACCTGTCTGCTCCCTTGCCTGGAAAGAGGGCAGGATGTCAATAGGCAGTTCCCTAGGTTTTAAATAGATTTGTGTACAGTCCAGATAGACTTAACATGGGGTGGTTTAAAGCCAGACACACAAGAAGTAGGCCTCCCTGACCCCAAGTCCTGGACCTGAGTTCCTCAGCTTTAAATCTCTGCATGTCCCACCCAGCTGAGTAGAACACTTAATTTTTGAAGCCTAAAGGACTGACAACCAGGGCAGGGACAGTTTCCCTGGCCTTGGTTCCCAGTCTTATGGACTTTGATATTCCCATCCATACCATTCAGTAGGCAGTGGAGTTAGCATGGTAAAGCCCAGGAGGCCAGGAACAAGACCTGGCCTTGGTTCCCCATCCTACAAGCTTTGATATCCCTTGGAGGGAGGGAAAGCAAAGACTGTGCGTGTCCTCCACACCCAAGAGGTACATACAGCCATTCAAGTTAGATCAGGAGGAGAGAGATCTTCCTCACAGGTGTCCCATCTAAGTTCTTGCAAAAAAAGTCAGTTCTCTTTCGCAAGAAATTCCTCAAACACTTGACTTTTCTCCCAGAATAAATGCAATAATGTCTGTTTGTGACCCAAGAATAACCTACCTGTAAGAAATGATCTCCCTCATCCCATGTGGTGTTAGTTTAGCCTTGAAGTATAAGGACTAGCATTCCTGATTTTTTTTATTCTATTGTTACTTAACTACAAATTCTCATTATCTGTAGAGAAGTCCAAACCTTATTTTGAATCCTACTAGACTTATCAATCTCAGTAATAGTTTTATGCAGCACATTTTTCCCTATCAGCTTAGTTATGCTGCTTTTCAATGTGTTTAATTATATTTAGAAAGGATAAGAGGACATGGCTGGTATAGTAAGTCTTTATTACACTCTCTGTTATCTATATTTTGTTCATGTTCCCTCCTCTTTAAATAAAAATGTGCCAATATTTTCACATAGAAATTACTTTTATTGTTAATATAATTAGTCACATATCACACAAGGCATTCCCCAGTCTTCTGCAATTAGAAAGAAACTGAACCAAAGCAATTTTTGTTCTTTATTTCTATAGCACTTGTGTGTCCCTATCCATGATTAGGACTTCTAGGCGCTAAAACAATAATATTCCAGGTAAAATTATGTAACTGACTTGCACAATATTTTTATGCATTATATTTCCAGAAAGGTGTGTGCATGTACACACACAAAACATTGCTTTTCAAACCACTGCCAAACATTAAACACATTTTCATTAAACTCTTTACAATGAGGACCAGCAGTTTTTCATAGTTACAGTTAATTTGGCCCCAACAAAGCACAGGAATAATTCCAATTACTCTTCCCTGTCTATTCCCTTTTATATGTCAATATGGAATTTCACCTACTATCATGCTGTCCGTTCACCTACTTTCAGGTCTTTCATTCCTTGGTGGTTTTTATGCAAATAGCCTAAACAACTATGTATTCTAAAAACACTGCCATTAATTTTTTCCACTCACTCCTCTTAATAAGAATGCATAAAGTACTCTGAAATTAATCTTTCATCATCTTTCAATTGAGCCACTGTTTTCTGTCATATAGCCAACTTCTAACCAATGATAAATTCTACCTCCAATCCCACAAACTCTAACAGCTTCTGTTAAAATTTCTCATTAGACTTTTTTTAGGGCCAAATAAATTTAAATGAATCAATTAGTTCTCTAGCAGCAGACCTACATTAAAAAGACCTACTTAAAAAAACATTGTTATCCTTGCATTGAACACCAAGCGCTCTTTCTTACCTACTCTCCTGAAAGAAAGTAGATCTTTCCAAGACTTGCCATCCCAAACAAAGCTAAACAGTATCAACAAACAGAAAGCATGGCAGAGGAAGACAACATTAGGAAGAGTAGAAAGGAATGTGAAAAAATAAAGAAATTAGGAGACGAACTTAAAGTTAATAAAAACAACTAAACAGATACAAGAAGGTGAGAAAAAGTGTGACAGTTCAGATTGTTCCTTCACTTTCTTACTTTTCTGTGCTTTCACTGACAATTAGCAGCACCATCAGGATAATCTAATGAACCATCAGGATAATCTTATGAACAGATACTACTGCCTTGCCACTACTCAAAAACTAAAAAGTTTATTTTAAAAGTTAAGAGTTTATTTAATCAAGTTAGCACTTTTAGCTCATATTTATAACAGAGCTAGTATGCAATCACCTCTAGATACACTACTCAAAAACATACAAATCAGGACAAAAATTATTTTCTGAAATAAAATTAAAATACATTGTAACAGAAGTTTGATTTTTAGTATACAATTTGTTGGGTTTTTTATCTATAATTTGTTAAAATGATATCTTCTCAAAGGTTTTCCATGTGCTACCTTTGACAGCTCACCAAAACTTAAGTGGCCTGCCAGTTGAAATAATCACCCACCCTGGCTTAAAGAGAAAGATCTCTCTCTCAGGCTGTTCAAGCTTGCTGGAAATGTCTAGGAGAGTAGCCTCCTCTTCCCCCAAGCAATTTCATAAAGGGACTTCCTTCTCCAGCTTCCCTGTTTTTGTCTTTTCCTTGAGATTTTTGCTGCAAGTAATTACTTTTACACCTCCATAACAATTTGAAAAAAATATTTTAAAAAACCATACATACAAGCACATGTACATACAGACACACACAGAGTAAAAAGTTTCTTTAAAATATAACAGCAATCTGTACATTTAAGACAAATCACTATTTTTTTGTGTTTTATTTTAGTTTTGGTTTGGTTTCAAGAGAGGAGGGGTAAAAACAGGGATAATAAAGAAGCTAGTTTAAGAACTAAAATTATCCCATTTTCTATCTGGGCATACTGAAGCAATAGTTCTTGACTGAAGTAGTACGAGCCAGGGAGAGGGCCTAGTTTTAAATGGTACCAGCTGATATGAGCAGTAAATGGCCATCAGCATGATCACATTGATTACATCAAATTTAACATTTCTTGCAAATGAAGAGGTATGAAGGATGGCTCAGAAAGAATGCATCATAGTATGCTGCCTCTGTTGCTAGAAGTAGAACACAAAAAAAGATGAGATGAGAAAGACTGGATTTAACACTTCAATGTAAGGAAAAAGTGTCAACAACAACAAAATTCAGAAGTGAAAAAAGTAGATACACTGTTTAGAAAGCATGCGTTTACCTTTTTGATTAAAGATTCTTCAATCAAATTTCAAATCATTACTACCGTAATATTATAAAATGTGAAGAATAAGTTCTGTAAAGTATATTTCATAAAGCATATAAGTTCATAACCTCTGCCAACATGATTTTAATGGTGCTTTTACAATATCACGATTCCTTTAGGACTTGCATAAGATGATGGCTTTTAAATGAAAGCAAGATGAAGGAATAAAAAAAATTAAAAAAATAAAATAAAAAAACTGTTTCTTATACAATTCTGGTTGCAGAAGCACCTTTGCACACATGGTTACCTATGCCAATAATCACCAACAGTAAGGGTCATGTTACCCTTACTTTCCAGCTGCAAAGATTGTTTATCCATAAATATATGAGATTGAAGATTTGCCCTAGAATATATATGTAATACTAATGTTTCTCCTTTTCACTTTAACTGAAGCATTTCTGCAGTGCTGATCTTTGAATAAATTATGATGAAACAGAGGTAAACTGAAATCTGGTTCTGGTTAAGTGAGGTCCTAAGCAAAGCAAAAATTTGTTCTAAAATAACAAATGTGCAAGTTTTAGGAAGGTTATTTTAAAAAGAAACTCTAATGATGTAATACCTTAAAAGAGGTCTCTGGAAATGTATCAGAACCTCTGAAATGAGAAGATAAGGCACTCCACTTAACAAGTCCAATAGCAAAGTCCTGGTACAAAACCCAAAGTTTCACCTACTGGGAAAGAGGAAGGTACTGCTGTCTCCAGATGACACGCGTTTTTCTTTCCTATGGGTCTCTGTTCGGGAAGGAAAGCCTCTCCCTTGATAAAAAGAAAGAAGCTTTTTTCCTACTTTTTTCGGGCGATTTGACAATCTCTTCTAGTTTTAGAGGGTCTTCCTTTTGAATATCACTTTGCTTTATAATAAGATTTCAAAAACAGAACATGACAAATCTAACCTGTCATCTTCTAGCCCTCCCAGTGGAATGCTTCCTCTTCTACTCTTGCTCCCACATACACACAATCAACCCATACATAACTGATACAGTATTATCCAAGTCTAAACATAGTCTGAAATAAGGGCTAAGAGGTATGAAATATCCTGATGCCCATTACATGGGGGTGTGAACAACACAGTGAAACTATAGCAGCCTTTTATAAGTCAACATGAATGATTGCACTATTTAACAGGAAAGCATATAGGATGAGAAATGTGGTGGGATTCACAAAGAAGTAGAGAGAAAAAAAGAGAGGGGAGGAAAAAAGAAAGAAAAAGTATGGAGGAAGAAAGAAAGCAAAAATGTGGGAGATTCAAAAAAGAGGGGGGCACACAAAATTTTCCTTCTTCCTAAATTACAACAAAATATATAATATCTAGTTTAGTTAATACACCAGGCCATATTTTATCCTCTTTGTCTCTCTGACATCTACATGTGCTTTGCTCTCTGCTAAGATTGGTATCTGATCCTTTACAAAATCAATTTCGTAAAAGTCAGTTCATAGTTTTCAGCAAATGCAAAACAGGGAAACTGACAGGATTCTTAGTAAGTTCACAGCTGCTATTCAGAATCTTATAATGAGTAATGAAACTAGGGAAACAGACCACAATTCATTTACCTTCCCTCCACTCAAGCTACTTTATACAAACTCAGAAAGACTGCACCAATTGCAGGTACAACTTGAAGCAGACCTAAAAACAATCTAGTATTTCTTAAATGAAATTTGCATTAGTTGAAAAGCCAATAGGTTAGAACCCCACTTAGTTTGGAAAGCTTTTTTTGAATGTGGGAAATTATTTTTTTTTACACCTTAACCCCTTAAAACCCCTGTGTGCGCCTTCAGCTTTAATGAGGGATGTGCTTCTTACCAAGTTGGTCAACCAAAAGTTTTCTAAGTGTTCAGAATTGCCTTTTTAAGGCAACACCCAACAGCTAGGTCCTGCCCTTAATTTATAACTTATATCCTTTTTTATTTAGTAATTGCAGTTTAATTTGTCAATCCATAGTTACTAAAACTTCTTTTTCATTTTAGGCCATTAGCTACTATAGAGTTTGAGAGAGAGAAGGAAAGTGACAGGACGTACTGCCCATTCCCACCTCAAATCTGGGCTGTGGGCAGTAAAAGTAACACAGGAAGGGCTTGGAGAACACATCTTGTCCTTTCCTGCAAAGTAAACAGTAAAGATGGAGAAGAAAAGTGACGTGGCGAGTATTCCCAGGTGGCAGCCCCATGACACAATGAAAGATGGGAAGGAACAGACGGGTACTTCTTCCTCTTCTTTCATTTTGTCCCAAAAAAGAACTCCATGGTTCTTTTTAAGATCTGGGGATCATTGACAACAAAAAGCATAGTTTAAGTTTTCATTTTGTGAACATTCCCTGAATCTCATTTAATCACAGAAACACTAAATTAACACAGTTTATGGCTAGCTGACTTCACATTAGCTGGCTTCATCAGCAGTCCCTCAATACAAGGATAACAGTCTTCCAGTTGGTTTCTCTAATCAAAAAAAGTCACAGAATTACCATTTATACATTTCCAAAAGGTTCTAACAAATTACCACTAGTCAATGTGTTCATTCACTTACAAAAGTTCATGTCATAAACAAAGTATAAGCCTTTATACTATAAAGGGTCACTGGCATCCATTTTTATTTCACACATACAAATCATCACAGATCTTACTAGCTAGCCCACTTTCAACATAAGATAACACAATCTAGTAAACTAGTGGTTCTCAACCTTCTTAGATTCAAGACACTGCTCAAAAAATAACAACTTAGTTTTTCCTTTTTTTTTTGTTTTTTTTTTTAACTTAAAAAAATAATAAAGCAATTCTTCTGTTGCAAAAAACTTGATCGTAACAAGTCAGAATGTATTTAATACTATGGATTCCTATTTGAAATCTCTGGGTTTATCTTGCGAATCATGTTCACACGCCTAACAGTCCTAACGTTACAAGGCATCCTTGAAAGGATCTCAAGGCACCTGGGGGTGTCACGGCCCCTGGCTGAGAACTGCTATAGTAAACTAGGCGTTAGCACACTGTGTCTAACCTGCATTCATACCCAAGTAAACCCTTCTGGTCACCTCTATCCAAGCAGTA
>NW_005841961.1:752252-752933 GCF_000455745.1 Alligator sinensis | reverse complement strand
AAGGTAAAGAGGACCACAACTTCTGGGACTGTCTGCAGAACTTTGTCCAAAGGCTGAAGGACTCTTACAAACTCATGCATCCGTATGATCCTTTTCTTATTCGCATGGGCCGGCCGTCGAAGCACGTGGAGCACGCAATTAGGAGCGCAGCGCAATTAGTTGATGGCATACAGTGGGAGGCGCATCTTGCTTCTGTGGTGAATGAAGGTACAGCCCCGCACACGCTGGGGGAACCCACGCCAGGCTCCTTTTACAATAAAAGCAACAACCTGGGGCCTGTTCTAGCAACCTGTGGGTATTTTATCATTTAAAAGCCTGACTACTGGAGTTATCATCAGATCTCCCACTTGAGCAGGAGCAGAAGCAGGGGCAGGAGCACCCCCCCACTGCGAGAGAGCCTGGTGCCTCCCGGGGCCGTGATGACAGGCTGCAGGGGACATCCCCGCAGAGCAGACTCCCCGCTCCCCATTTAAGGGGAGCAAAACAGCGATGTCACCACATTGCCACCTCCTGTCCCCCCAGGTAAGGGCCCAGGGCCCCACCGCGGCGACGGGCGCGGCTCCCCTCCCCCGCCCCCGCCGGAGCACACAAGGTTATTCGCTGACGCGGCGACCCCGAGCCCAGCCCGGCGCCGCCTCAGCGCTGGGCCCGGCCCGGGCAGCGGCTGCCCCGCTCCCCCCA
>NW_005841961.1:741131-752119 GCF_000455745.1 Alligator sinensis | reverse complement strand
GCCAGGGCCGCCCCGCGCCGCCCGCCCCCAACGGCCGAGCCCCGAGCGCGCACGCGCCGGCCTCCCTGAGTCAGCGCCTGCGTGCGCGCGCGCGGACAGGCTGGGCCCGACCACAACCGCCCTGGCGAAGCGCCCGGCCGCAACCAACTTCCTCGCAGCTGAGGGGGGGGAAGGGTTGAACCAAGGGAATAGAGTGTGGTAACCGCCTGCCCCGGACTGAACCAACTTCCAGATCGGGGGACGTGCTGGGACGAGCAGGGTCAGCCCCGCTCAAGCTGCAGGGCCTGGTTTGAGGCCGCCCTGCGCGAGGACGGGGCGCCCCGAGCAGCGGGTCCCGGGGGCGGGGTGCTGAGCTATCCCCGCCCCGCAGGGAGACCTCAGTGAGCGGAGACTCAGCCTCTAAGGGAGCCGGGGTAGGGGGCTCGCGCAGTGAGACCTGGTGGGGGTCTCTGCAGGCCCCCGGGGTCTGAGGGGCGGGGTCACACATCTGCTGCAAACAATGCCCAGAAAAAGATCACTCACCTGAAAATCCTAATAAATTAAACTGACTGCAGAGCCGGAAGGCAAAAGCAGCGTCCCAGGCAGGACATCTCTCACCCTGTGCTGGGATCCTACAGAAGTAGGAGCCCCTGGGCCCACCTGAAGGCCCCGCACAGGAAGGGAGAGGAAGGCACTCAGGGTGTTTCAGTCCAGCTTGTTGCTGGCACAACCCAAGGGCTGCCTGCTCTCGTGTCACAGGTTTGGGCTCCAGTCAGTCACAGCCACCTCAAACCTGAGGCCTGTTTTTAACCCAAAGCTTTCACTTCATAGATCACAGCCCTACCTTAAGGGAAATAGCAAACTGACTTAAGGGGCTGAAGAAAACCAAATTCTGTCCTGAGCTGTTGCACTGTGAGCAGCAGCCGGTCTCATGGGGCCCAGCCGTGAGCCCCGACCAGGGTGCCTCCCACTAGGACTCCAGCAGATAAGTGCAGGCACAGGCCAGGCAGGGCTGCTCTCACTGCCCAGCCCTCTCTGCAAGGAGGTGAGCACTGAAGTTAGTTTTTTAAATGTAGTGCCCCTCAATTCACAAGCGTGGAGGGTGCGTCATGTTGAAAAAGGTTGAGAGCAGTGAGGTGTAGGATGGGAACCCTGCAGAGCCTCCAGGATGGTCTCCAATGGGATCTATCTGAATTTATGTCAGTTCTTCTTTTGAAAAAGTGCTTATCCACAAGAAAAAAAAATCCTTTAAGGTACCTAACACTATGTATTCATCCTTTTACTTGTTCTAAAATCTGTACCCTATAACTGAGTTCCCTGTCTTCTGACTCTGCTCTTGGGGTCTGCATCTGGAATTTGTGTTAATAAGCATTTTTAGCTGTACTTCATGACTTTGCAGCGGCTTGCTTGTTGCAGATGTGATTAATGTTTTCAGTTATGTCCAAAAATACGATGCCATTCCTGTCCCAAGGAGTTTACAATTAGTGTGAATAGACCAAACTGTTCAGACTAACTAATACATGGAAATGCTGTTCTGGATGGGGTGTCCCCTTATAGCCTTTAATTAAAGTATATTTTTACAAAAAATACTTTAACATACAGTACTTGATACCTCTTGCTTGCTTGCCTCTTCCCTACATCCACCTCTTCTTTTATGCACTAAATTGTCTTATAACTGCCTTAATTGGATGGATAGCTTCATGCAAAGGGTACCCATAATGTGTTCTGAAACTAATATTCAGCTGGCTTCTAAAAACTAGGCTTGTGGTGATGTTTTGTTTTCATGTGAAGCATAAAACATCTGAAGGGTTTTTTTTGTTTTGACTTGTTTTGAGGACTGTGCTAGCAAGTATAATAAAGTATGTGTATAAATGTTTGCCATTTAGGAGCCTTAATTTTTTAAAACAAGCTGCAAAATGTCAAGTCTATGTCATACTGCATGAACTTGAAAAAGCAAAGAGAAACAAAATTGTGGGTTCCGGTTTTCCCCCTTTTGTAAATCACATGTAACCTTTATAATGTGCTTTGGCCTGCAAAAACTAAAAGTTCCAGTATGCGGTGATTCAGGATGGTGACATTAAGATGAAATATGGTATGCTTGGACCTTCAGTATTAGTTGCCTGCATCACTTCATTGGGTGCAAACAGCTAGAATTTGCTTCCTGTAACTTAACTGGATGTAAATCTCAAACTTGCTGCTGGGGGAAAATCTAGTTTTGATATGCATGTTTATTTTTATTTGTGTATTTTTTGCCAAACTCTTTGAGTTTTGTTTTTGGACAAATAAAATATCTAATGCTAATCTCAGATAAGTTTCACATGCTTTAGATGTGAAACCATAAATCAGCCTGAAGCTTTTAGCATCTTAAAGCTTGAAAACACTACAAATGTAACAAATATAATTGGCTAGGAAAGTAAATCCTAGAGAAGTGGTATATTACTGTTGGAGTTGGCCTCCACGAGCTTAATTAATATTAGATTCTTATATAGCATTCACTCACTAGGCTTCACAGATTCTAAGTCTGGGAAATTCAAGGTCAAATAAAGAACCTACAAGCTAAGTGCTTAGTATGTTGCTGTTATAGATTCACCCTTCTGCTTGTCTGGTTGTTGAACAAACATATTATTGACCACCTTTCTATTTCCTTCCTAGTTTCATCCAGAGCACAGAGAAAAGCAGCACAGTCTTGTACAATAGGCCTACATCCTTACCAGTAAAGAAAATTGCCTGAGGGTTGGGTGGCAATGCTAGTCTTAACAAGTCTGTAGAATGGATGTCCTGTGATTGTTGCGTGGAACAGTATAATTCATTCTCTCTTCAGTGAATATCTCTAGTTTTCTTTTACTCATGTAGAAGATTAAGGTGAGTTTGGGGGTGATTCTAGTGACATTCTTTTAGTCCAAAGTGTGCTGTTCATCACAAATTCTGCTATGGAAAAGTTGTCTAATATTTCATAGGAACAAAACCAATACGATTCTAAAGAAACCCAGAATTTAATCTAGAATTTAAAAAATTTCCTATAATTTTTGGACCATTCCATGTAAATCTAGGGAGAAGCTATAATTCTCTTATTCTATAGTATAGTTTAAAAATGGATATAATTTTTTTTATGGAAATATTCTGAAAAGCAGAAGGAAAGCATGACTCCTTAGTCGCCTTACTATATTATTATCAATATATCAATCACCTAAATCTTTATATATTTAATCGACTCAGATTCAGACAATAGTTTATCTTAAGAAAGGACTGCAGAATTAGATACAGTATCGGTGAAGTTTTTGTTTGGAAGTCCTAAAGCACAGCACAGTATGGGCAGTTACTATGCTGTGCACACGGTGCACGGTTAGGTTTTGTTACTATGTCGCAGCACGCTATACTAGGGGAGTGCGCCACTACGTCACCTTAGCTGGTGATCACATGTAGACCCGCACAATTGCTGTGTCGCTGTAGGGCGATGTTTAGACATGCCCTGTGATGCTTAGTTTCACTTATCAAACTGTAGATTTGTGTCTCCAGAAATAACATCCTTGTTAGCAACAGTATATGAAGATGAGAGATAACAGATCTGATTACCTACCTTTCAGCCCTATTGCCTCTCTACAAGTTTGTGTACACATGGTCAAGCCCTTACCTCTGTCTAAAAGTACAAAGTTTCAAGAAGTTAAATGAACAGAGGATCTTGAACAAGAATGCATTTTTTTGCAGAAAATAATGATTAAATCGAGGCTTCCTGACCAGTGATTTAAGTTATGATTTGAATCAATTTGATTTAAATCAAATCCACCCTGATGAAGTTTCAAGGTCAGCCATCAGTTTGCTAAATTGGGCCGTCTTATTTTGCCAACATCATTCAATGTATTTATAAAAACAGTATTTAACAAAATTAAAGAAAGATTTCTCTACGTTTCAACTATATGCTCTTTTTCCAAAAGGAGCTTGTTAGTTGAAGCTCATACAACATGAAAGATAGAACACCCAAATCAATAGTTAGTTTGGATTATTCATGGCTTTTCTGTCATCCTTTCACTTTGCAACCTCATATAATTTTTGTGCTCTATTGCATTTTGGTCTTTTTTGCACATCATACTTTTCCAAATTGCTTTTAAGGTAACTGACAAAATTATCTGAAGCACACATTTTTCAGAAATGCTGTCCTGGAAAAATGCAGGCTAACTTCCATTTTAATGTTTTGGGCCTATATTTCTAACCTCTATGACTGTAGAAATATTATATTTTCCCAATTTTTCTCAGGGGGAACATGTATGTACGGAGATAAATGATTGGCAATGATGAAACTTAATTTTATAAGTATGTGTGCATAAAACCTACAATTACATTATTCAAATATCTCCCTCCAAAATTGTCTCCTACTTAGGAAGTATGTTTTCATTTTTCAAATTTGCCATTGACCCTCCCTGCATTAGTGAACACAGCAGTGAGTTTGTAAGTGCCTTTCATGTAACTACATGCTATACCATGTAGCAAGGTTTATGTGCTAGATCCTCAGTCTTTGAAGCCAGGGATTATTTGCATTGGGTTATCTGTTGGTAGCAATTCACATCAAACTCCCTTTTCGTTAAAGTAAATTGTATGTAAATCACAATTTGCTAGTGGTGACTGTCACGGCGGAGTCCCACAGGAGGGCTGTGATCTCCCTGAGGTCCCTCTCACCGTGTCAAGTCCGGCCCAAGGGCACCCTCTTATTCTCGCCCACCACGTCTTTGATGGTTAGATAAAGTTGGGAGGCTGCCTTACGACTCCCTGGGCACCGTTAGCTGGGACCTCTGTCCCCGTGTGTTCCCGGACCCCCTGGGGGTCTCCCGGTACGATGGGTGCTCCAGGCACCCTAGCGTTATGGGCCACGCGTGGCTCCTACCAACCCCTAATACCACGCCCCAAGCCTCGCAGATGTACCGGATGTTGGTCCGTCAAAATACACGCCCGCTCTCCTGGGCCGCCTCTGTGATCTAGCCCACTCCGGGCTCACCGCACTGCTATCCCCTCTCCTCAGGGACAACCGCAGCACCACGCCCTCGTCACTCTCTCCCCAGGTCTAAATTCCCTGGGCCTTCTCTAAAACAACCTGGCCCGCTACGGGACTTCTGGCCGAGCCTCCGGTCCCTTAGGCCCACCGCATGGCTACCCTCTCTGACCCAGGCTCACCGCACTGCTATCCCCTCTCCTCAGGGACAACCGCAGCACCTTGCCTTTCTCCTGGGGCGTTGTACCACTAACCCCTTCCGTCAGGGTCCACCACAGCACCCTACCCCTGTCTGAGGTCTACTGCCGTACTAGCCTACGACCGGGCTCACTATGCCCGTCCCGGGCTTCTCAATAAGGTGCTCCCCCTCTTCGGGGCTCACCGTGCCCACCTTGGGCTTCTCAATAGTCTCCCCCTTTCTCTGGGACTGGTTGGGCCCACACTGGGCTCCTCTAAAGTGCGCTCCCCCTTTCTGGGGCTCACCACACCCACACTAGGGCTTCTTACCAGTGCCCCCTTTTGGGGCTCATCATGCCCACGCTGGGGCTTCTCCAAAATGCCCCACTCTGGGGCTGGGGTCTACACACCCCAGAAGTTGCACCCTTCTCAGGCGCTGGAGCCCCCACCCCTCTGGGGGTCCCTATGAGGCCTCCTCCAACCCCTTATAGCCTCACCCTAGCCACCGGTGTAATAGCAAAGCCAAACAAACTCAAGCCTCCTGGCTATAACTCAAACCTAAGGCACTGGGCCATAACAACATAAGCCTCCTAGCTGCAATTCAACATCACCGCTCCAGCCTCTGGAGCTCTCACAAGCTATACTTGCTGTTAGGCTTCACCTCGTATCCTAACTGCCAGAGCTCCTACCCCTCTGGCTGCTGGCAGGGAACTGCCAGCCTGGCTTCAGCCCTGGGCTTTATAAGGGCCAGGCCCTGCCTCCTACAGGCCAGCTGACTCTCCTTAGTTGCCCCGGCAACCCACAGCTGTGCTCGTTAATGTCCTGCCAGGGCTCTCTCCCTGGCAGTTTCTCCTCTCTAGGAGCAGAGCACCGAGGTGCCCTGCGACAGTGACTAGCTGTTTTATTCTGATGTCAGACAGGGCTCTGTCTTCTGTATACAAACAAGTGCCTGCTAGAACAAAAGATGGGACAGATAGATTTACTTGCTTTTAAATAAGGCCCTTTACAGGCTCAGTAAATCATGCAATGCAGATACCCAGACAATCTCCTGTCAAGAACTTGTCTTCAGATTTGTAATATAGTAGTATGGATTAATGTAAAATTGGTCCAGTTTGAAACTACGGAAATCTTAGCCAGAGCTTCTGTCTGAGCTGGCTGTTTCTAGGGTTTTTGCCCACAAGACTTTCTTTCTCAGTTCTTAGCCCTTCTCTGGTCTCTCCACAACCTGTATCAGGCCTTTTTAATCAAATATTAATAGGATCATATCATTTGTCAAAGTATGGATTAGCTTAATCTGTTTATGTAGAAGTATAAATATTTATGTAAAATCAAAAGCATTTGGCTTTCATAGCATGCCCATCCATGGCAGTACAAAGCAACTTGGTGGAAAAGGTCTTATTCCATCATCTAAATGTGTTGATATGCAGAAAGGGACTATAGAATTTTTGGCTTGTAGAAATAGGCATGAAACTTTTGAATTGCCTGCAAATTGTCTTTTATTACATCTGTAAGACATCTTCCCAAGATCACTGTTAAGTTTTTGTTAGATGTTTTAAATATATATGTACACTTTGAATCTTACATTCTTTTGTTTTGTAAAATACTCATGAGTAGTCTCTAGTTATGTATCTGATAAAATATCAACAAAAATATTTGAACATTCATTTAATGCAGGAATGCTTACCCTCCAGCCCACAGAGTCTTGGCATCTGGCCTGCAGGGCTCTGCATGGGTCAAGAAATGTGGCAGCAGGGGAGCAGTGGGAGCTAATACTGCCACACCTCCCCACTGCCAAATTCCCAAGTCCCCCACAGGCCACGACCATCCCCCATGACCTGATGGGCTCGGGCCATGCCCCCTTCCCCTGCACAGCTGGTTTGGGGCGAGGTGGCATTTAATTTCTTCCAAGCTATCCAGGTTAGGTCTGGGCCATGGCCTCTTCCTCCCAAAGGGTCAGATTATGCCCCCTCCCCATTCCACAGGGCCAGCTGGACCACATAGCTGGACGGAGCCCTGTCACACCTGACCTGGGTGCCAGATTGGGTCTGCTGGCTGGATCTGGCCCACAGAGGGAACAGGTGTCACCCATCTGCCCCACTGTACAAAAAAGTTGTGTACCACTGATTTAATGTACTGACACACACATTAAAAAGGTACTTTTTTGCCTTGCAAAATTGTACTTCTCATTCAGCTTAAAATACGTAATATTCAAAATATAGTAGCTATAAACATGCCATAACATTTGAGGATAAAGCTGCTCTTCCATTTCTTCCTGGCTTCTTTCTTCATCGATTAGTAGTTGGAAGGTAGGGTTGTGACATCCTCATTAGTTCAGTGATGTACTCCTAATTAAATCAGTTAATCAATCCTTTCTTCCTGTTTTTATCTATGCTGTTTGAATCCTAATGAGGAGGAGGTTGCCTAATGTAGTGATTCTCATCCTGGGTGCCATGCCTTTTAATCCTTTCAGGGGTGTTGCACAGTGCTATGCAGTGTTACCACTATAAGGTATGCAAACATGACTCACAACATAGACTCAGAGATTTCAAACAGGATTCCATAATGTTTAAAACATTCTGACCTATTGTATTTTTTATGAGTCTTTTCAAGAATTGCTCTATTATTTTTCTGTAGCCAAAAATCAAGTGGAAATTAAGAGCTGACATTTTCCAAGGGGTACCTTCAGTTTAAAAAGTTGTAAACCACTGTCTAGAGGTTAAAGCCCATAGATAGTGGTAACAAAACAGACCTAGGTTTACTGTGGATCCTCTTCTGACTTGATTCGAGATTCTGGGCAATTAGCTTAGACCCAGAACCTATTTCTTAAAAAGCTCTGACAAGATTCTGCAAGTGTACATTCACATGTGGAAGTGTGTTTTAGGGACAAAAGGGGGAGATAAGCTTCAACAGTCTTTTTTGAAAAACATATTTGTCATGAATGGACCATGTATGTACTGAGGACTTGTCTTCTGGCTCTCCACTTTGCACTGAGAGAATTAGTCATTGGAGAGACCAGATAAAAAGGTCTGGTATAAACACAGCCTTGGTGATGGGCCTGCACAGCTAACTTTGGGCACCTGTACACGTTGTTGACTTTGTCTAGATAAAAATATTCTTGGATTTTTTTGTCTCTTGTAACGTACTACGACGATTCTCATTTGATACTACGGGAGATTTACCTAGGACAGATTAGGAAAGTGAATTAGGAAATAAAAGAAACAAGATGAATAGTAAAAAAGATGTATGGAAATAAAGAAATCAGCAAGGCAGCTAGCCACATATGTCTCTTACTGTTAGATTTTGCTGTCAGTATTCTTGAGTGGGGAGCTGGAATGGAGCATGTGACAGTGAGAAGTGGTGGCATGACTGAAAGGTAAACAGTTTGTTCTAGATTTTCTCAACAATCACAGGTAGGTATTATGTTGGCCTTTCAAAAGAATAGGTAACAGGATAAAATAGTATCTATATAAACTTAGCTAAAACTAACAATAGTATTAATTGCAAAACAAATACATTTTGGGGAGAGAAAACACAAAATGATTTTTTTTCAACTCTTTCTAAAGAAACAATTAAACAAGGGGTATAGTACCATGTTGCCCTCTTCACACAAGTAATACTAATTCCACTGTTACTTCATGGAACAATATGCCTCCATAGTACTATTTTCCATATATCAGTTCCTTGCAAAAACAAACAAAGAGAGATATTAATGGGTGTAATGACTTTAACAATACCTTGGACAAGCACCTAGCTGGAGTCATCTGACCCAGCGTTCTTTCCTGACCAGGGCAGGGGTTCGGACCCAATGATCTACTGAGGTCCCTTCCGACCCTAACATCTATGAATCTATTAACTAAAATTTGATAGGTTTTCTGTACTGTGTTACATCTGCTCTTTCTTACCAGCCACTCCCCAGTGATCACAGGTAAGAAAATCCAGCCTACCATTCCAAGCTGTTGGATCAGCATCAAGTTGCTGATATGGGCCCTACACAGATAGAGAATTGGCTAGCTAGGGCTGAGGGAGTCTTGTGTGTCTGTCCCTCTTCAAATTAAAATAGACACAGTAACTTAATTATGTACAGATACGTTATTAGACATTCACAATATTTTATATTGAATCTACTTTTATTTTAATTAATTGTTTTTCTCCTGGGCTCTGTTAGAAAATGAATGCCCAATATTAAAGCAATCATGTTACTTCCTGTACTTCCATTGGTATAATGGAAAGCAAATTTAGCCATTTCTGGAAGTGCTGAAATGTGCCAACTTACGCTGCATATACATAAGAGAAAAATGCTTACTGTTTAATTCAGTGACATTATATTAGTGAGCAGCACTGAATAAAAGACATTTTTTTTTGTTTTTTGACCTATATTCTACAAAATTTAAACTCCTTCATTTTTTTCAATTTTTGTAAAGATATATGACACAGTTATTGAAAATAAACTTGTAAATTTTGCCAGTGTTCAGGACTGGAAAGGCATTGGGCCAGTTTTCAACTGTCTTGGGATACAAGATTCTATTCACTAGATGTAACACTTATTCCATAACAATAAAATGCATATAGCAGTAGCATATTAAAAGGGAAGTGAGCAGAATGTGGTAATGAACAAAAGAGAAGTGGGTAAAAAGTCAGGAAAATTAAAACTAATGCCAGCCATTTCCTGCTATGCTTTAAAAAGCCTCAGCTTTTTTTAAAGATCACATGAATTCCTTTGCATTTGCCATCATGTGCTGGGAACTCACACATTTTTATAAACAGATTAAGGTGAAAGGCTTGTCAGTATCTGGACTAGAAACTTTGTAAGGAAAGCATCAAGAAGAGTGAGTGTTAATGGATAAGTGATATTCTTTCTGAGTCGGTACCGATCTAACAATAATAGGGACACTTTGCTTTAAAAGCAAAAACCTGAGTACTCAGAATCTTTGAATATCCTGTTGCACTCTACTCAGAACACAAAACAAATTGCAACTACCCTTTTGGTTGCAATTGTGGGGGGTTTTCAAAACTGTATATGGTCATACACAAACAAAATATTTTGCCATTGCTGTTTTCAGGATTATTTTTCTTCATTAAATAAGCATGTTGCTGGGCAGGTAGCAACTTACCATGACGTTTGCTGTTGAAGTGATGTCTTCCGTTGTTCAGCAATTCTTTGCAGTGAAGAAGAAAGATCATTCCCAATATCTCTCGATGAAGAGATTTCTGCTGTACATGATAGTGCGCATTGTTACACGAAGAAAAATCTGTTCTGCCTTAAAGCTCCCCTCTCATTTATTGCATATTCAATTAAAATACATTCACAAGGGGACTAGTAAATACAATATTGTAGTTATATGTCTTTTTGTAAGGTACAGGTGAACTAAGCTAAAAGGTTATGGAGATAAAGATTTAGGATCCTAACAATGTATTTTTGTTTTCCTTTAAGAATGAAAAGTCTAGAAATACAACATTTGCATGTACAAAGGAGTAATCACTGGAAGTTAAAAGTTGCAAGATATTTTTATAATTTTAAAGTGTCATTTTTTTATTTTGCATAAGTTAAAGGTATTTGCAAATTAATTAGTGATAATGAGGCTCTGTCACATGAAGCACTTTTTAGTCTAACCAATAAAACTGGAAAGACCACATACTTTAGTAACACATGGATCAGGTCAAATGAGAGTTAATTTAATTTTGTAATCATTACTTGGGGCTATTGACCCTTTGTCCCAGGACTGTAAATTATTAAAGTCTCTTCTGGCTTTTAAATTTTTGGTGTTTTAATAAAAGTGTTGCCTATGATTCTGTTAGAGCTCTATGAAAGTGTCATTCATTAATATCGATCTGTATGGTTTAATTTTGGCAT
>NW_005841961.1:732949-741100 GCF_000455745.1 Alligator sinensis | reverse complement strand
CTGCTGAATTCTGTGATACCAAATGTCAGTTATTACAGAACATGAAATAGGTAGCTGCTTCAATTTATGCAGTGTTTCACTTATGTTGACACCTAATCCTGCAACTACTCCTAGAATCAACATAACAAACTTAGAACATAAATATAAAAAAGCTTAAGTAATTGGTGGATGTCGAATCAGCCCCTCTTAGGAAAATTAGTGTGGAAACATTAAAAATACTGCCTTTGGTTCTGTGTAATTGTTGGAAATATAATCAGAAGAAAGGAAAAATGGCAAGGCAAAAAAGTGCCTGCTACTGCTGTGTTATGCAGGTGCAAGGTGTACAAAGATAGTGGGTTTTTCACTTGTTTTTTAACATTATAATTGATCTGTTTTTTCTCCCTTTATTGAAGGGCTTATCCACTCAATCTTAAAATTGTACTTCAGAGCAGAGTGAGTTGTGAGCTGATAGGTTTCTCAGCCTTCACTGTGGAGATATGGACTGGCTTAGTATTATATTGTGGCTTGTTCACTTAAAAAATGAAAAGCCAAATGTAATGCTGGATTTAGCAAATAAAAGCTTGAAGAATGATAAATTGCATTTATTGTCATTTTAGAAAGATCAGCTGAAAGAGACCTTTTCTATTTTCTTCTGGATCTAAATTGCAGATTGACAAATTCTTTGCTTTTCCATCAGCTGTTTTGCTGAACAGTAGTTTTTTCTTTACTGACTCCCTTTTAATTTTGATAAAGATTCTTGTCATTAGTAAAATTTTCCTTATGGTTGAAAAGTTGCAGGAAAGGAACAAGGACACAGACACAAAGCATGCACAGACAGATGATCTTCAACTCTTGTAAAATTTCATGACTAAAGCCAAAGGAGCTGAGAATCTAGCCTCTGCCGGTAAAAAGGTAGGGTAAAATAGCGCCTAAGGGCATGTCCAGACAAGCACTCATGAGCAGGGGCATTTGTTTGCTGTGGCACAAATAACAGCACATATTTGTGCCACTGCTTTGTGCACCAGGGCCCCCCCCCGCATGTGTACTCCTGCCTACACCAGCTTCTCCCAGGTGGGGTACAGGAGGTTGGGGCCAGCACCCGGGGCCAGCACCTGTGCTGGGGCCAGCAGCCCTACCTGGGGTCTGGAGGCCTCCCAGGCATCACCGGCACTATCTGGACTCTCAGAGCCTGGCTGGCAGCCAGAGCACGGCTCTGGACATCAAGGTTCCGTTTCTGGCGGCGTATGCAGTTGCTGTGTGCACCGCACCGCTTTTTTTGCAGTGTATTTTTTTGACACCAGGGTTTGAGATGCCTCAAGTAACTTTGAAGTGCTACAAACTGCACGTATGCATTCATGTGGACGTGCCTTAAGAAGCTATCTGGCTCACAGAGGTGTAAGCTTTTATTGGTGACAGCTGATTGTTAGAAGCAATTAATTGAACTTTGGAATTAATCAGATATGGCATTCAAAAGTTATTGTTTAGAAACAGGTAGGCAAACCATCACGTACCTCATTTCTTTCAGTCAATGAGAAAACAAGTCTTTGTAGTACTGATTTCCTGGTTAGAATCATAATTCCAGCTCATTTTAGTCCTATGCACATTAGCAAATATCTGCCAATAAGTAGTATGTTTAGAATGGGCAAAAACAAAATACTGTAGAGAACTATTGTTTGAAGAAAGCTGGACAATTCTAAATTGGCATGATAAGTGCATCACTAGCACTTAATACAGCAGGCTTTATGAAAGCTTTCAGATTTTGTATATCGCTGCTCTTTGATTCCATATACAGAGATGATTTGTTTTTCTTCCAGCAGAATTGGATCATTATCTCATTTCTGAATGCTTTCTGACTTTGCCAAAATAAGTCGTATCACTAGTTTGTTCTTTCTAAGCTTTCAGATGTTGTTTGAGTAATATATTAAACTTTATTCCTTGATTTTTAGAGGATTCAGAAATCAAGTTGGTATTCTTTTGAGGCTTTGACTCCAAAGAGGTCATCCCCCCATTTTTTAAATTCTGTACTTCTGTAGACTCTTAAATACCATTGAAAAGACTTGTGATATTTTTCCTTTTAACATGATGATCTTTTATGAGCTGTGGAAAAAAAATAGGTAACGAAACACTATTGGCAATATACATGTACTGTGTCAGTGGATTAAAATGCTATTTCCTGTTCTTGGAGGAAGGAATTCAGTTGTGTTCATCTACATTGCAGCAGCATCAGTGAACATTCCTGAGCATGGCCAGAGTGCCAGTGCTCCCACTTAAAAACTCCAGACCCCTGGCTGTCTTCTCCCTTTTGCCTCTGAGTTACATTCAAGACACCAGTCTATAACATGTTCCTAGAGTGGCTTGACTGGTGTATCTTGGGGTTTGGGACATGTGAGAGCAGGTGTACAGTGTGTGCTCTGGAGTATCCCTGACATTGCAGAATAAACATACCTACTGTGCCTTGGTTCCCCAGTTGTAAAATAAGGGTAATATTTCCTCCCATCATTTCTTCTGTAGTTAGGGTTCGATCCAATAAAGGACATAGGTACCTTAACCAGGACCTGTGTAGAACAGAGCCACTTAAGTCCAAAATAGCACTCCAAAATAACATGGTTCAGCTGGCTCCTCCCTGTTTGACTAGAGTTCTCTGGAGGCTGAGAGTTCTTGCCTCTCTGCATGTCCAAATTTCTTGCAGTCTGAACAGCCTGATGTGCCCTTCCTGATTAAGCCTATTTAGGATCCAGGAATTAGGTTCTCTGATACCTAGGTCCCCTGAATGGCCTGAACCAGCATGTGATCTCAAGAGCACACCTTACATGTATAAACACATTCTGGTTCTGGCTCCTCATAAAATGCAATTGTGGTTGCTTTCATTTTAAACATAACTGGAGGAGGAAGGCCTTCTTTTATATCACAGCTTAAAGCAGCACTTCTCAAAATTTCTACCAGTAGACTACAGTCAGTGGTCAAAATGTTTTCAGACCACTATGTACCCTTACCCTCACACCTTTAATGAAAAGCATTATAAAGAATGTTCAGAGCCTAGTGTCCTCTGTGGACCACATACTATATCCTCAGATCACAGTTTGGAAACGAGTGGCCTAAATATTAGAGCACTTACCCAGGAAGCAGGAGACCCCAATTCACTACCTTCCTCATCTTAAAAGGGTTCAAGCCCATATTTCCAACACCAAATTCTAACCCCCAGCCCATAGGCTAATCTGTCATTTTTCTGCTGAAGCCGTGCCACTTCACAGAAAGAAATGCACATGGAGCCATAAAAAAGTGCAAACAAAGTAGAGCATTACTGCATAGGCTGTTGATTAGAGTATTTAACTTAGAGGGAGGTTCATGAGTTCTAAAATATGCTGCTTATGCTGTTTGTGCTTCCAGAAAAAATCCTGGGAGACGAAACCAGAACATAGTGCTCCCAGCCATGTCATAGGCATGTAGACAAGGGCAGGCATCTGTCTACGCAAGGATTCCCCAAATTCCAGCTAATGGAGATGCCTGCTTGCAACCTTTTGAGGTGGGGCCTAAGCTTCAGGGAGAGATGCGAGTTCACACGCACTCCTGTATTTAGTGTTTCCAGTTGGTTAGCTCTGTGTAGCTCCGTGCTCAGGATGTGGCTTTTTTGGATTGCAATTCTAAGGTGATACTTTACACATGTATGTAGGTTTTGCACTCTTAATTTGTAGGCATCTCTGTCCTTTATTGGATCTGTTTTTTAGTCTAAGCTTTTTGGTGGTGATATCAGCTGTAGACTGATCCAGCACCCTCTCCTAAGAACATGAAAAATGCCATATTAGGTCAGATCGGTGATCCATCTAGCCCAGTATCCTACCTCCAAAGATGCAGGAGTGGGTCCTTCAGAGGGAGAGCACTGAACCAGATATATCTAAAAGTGATCTATTCCCTATTCGTTACCCTCCTGGTCATTGGTTTAGAGATGCCAAAGGAAACATCTCCAAACATTCCGTTCACCATCTGTTAATATATGTACCATCCATTAATTTGTGTATTGCCTTTTTATACTTGGCAATCTGCTTCTACCACCTCCTGTGGCAGTACATTCTACAAGTTAACTATGTATTGCATAGTTAGTTTTAAACCTGTCACTACTAATTTTGGCGGGTTCCCCCTAGTTCTAGTATTCTTGGACTTGGTGAACAACAATTCCTTATTCATTTTATTCATACATTCCATGATTTTAAAAATTTATATCATATCTTCCCTAAGCCTTTTTTTCCAAACTAAAGAGTCCTAGACTTTTTAGTCTCTATCTTTTCCAGTTCTACTACAGTACTTCCTTTTTTGTACATCTATTCAAGATGTGAATGCACCATTGATTTGTATAATGGCACACTGATGTTCTCCATTTTGTTTTCAGTTCCTTTCTTAATGGTGCCCAACATTTTATTGGCTTTTTTGATTGTCTCTGCACATTGAACTGATGTTTTTAGAGAATTATCTACATTGCTGGTTAAGGGCCTGCAGGCCAAGCCCTACGAGGAGAGACTAAAGAACCTGGACCTTTTCAGCCTCCACAAGAGAAGGTTGAGAGGCGACCTTGTGGCTGCCTATAAGTTCATCACGGGGGCACAGAAGGGAATTGGTGAGGTTTTATTCACCAAGGCACCCCGGGGGTTACAAGAAATAATGGCCACAAGCTAGCAGAGAGCAGATTTAGACTGGACATTAGGAAGAACTTCTTCACAGTTAGAGTGGCCAAGGTCTGGAACGGGCTCCCAAGGGAGGTGGTGCTCTCCCCTACCCTGGGGGTCTTCAAGAGGAGGTTGGATATGCATCTAGCGGGGGTCATCTAGACCCAGCGCTCTTTCCTGCCTATGCAGGGGGTCGGACTCAATGATCTATTGAGGTCCCTTCCGACCCTAACATCTATGAATCTATGAATCTACTCCAAGGTTTCTTTCCTGAGTTGTAAAAGCTACTTCACAACACAGCATTGTGTATATATAGCTGAGGTTATTTTTGCCAATATTTTTCCCCGTACACACTTGTTGACATTGAAGTTCTTCTGCCATTCTTTTGCCTGTTCATTCAGCTTGATGAGATATTTCTGCAGCTCTCCATCAGTTGGGATTTGACTATCCAGAATAATTCAGTATCATCTACAAACTTTTAGTTTCACCGTGCACCCCCATTTTGAGATCATTGATGAAAGCATTGAACAAAATTGGGCCTGGCATAGATTCTTGTGGGACACCACTTCTGACTTTCCTCCATTCTAAGAAGTGACTATTTAGTCCCACCCTTTGCTTCCTATCTTTTAACCAGCTCTCAACATAATAAAGAACCTTCCTTCCAATAGTGTGGCAACTTACTTTTTTTAAAAGCCTTTGGTGAGGGACCATGTTGAAAGCTTTTCAAAAGTCCAAATATATTATGTCAGCTAGATTTCCCTTGTCCACATACTTGTTAACACCCTTGGAAAACTCTAGCAGATTTGTGAGACAAGGTTTCCCTTTATAAAAACTATGCCGACTCTTCCTCGTGTTTATGTTCCCCAGCAGATCATATTTATCCATGTGACTGCCAATTTTATTTTTTTGTTATGGATTCTACAACTTGCTAGGGATGGAAGTGAGACTTATTGGTCTTTCTATTAAAGTTGTGCTGCTCCACAGAAAAAATGTAAGATTAATGGAGCCAATAGTACATTCTTGCCCTGAAGACAGTCAGCTCCACTGCTATAGCAGCCAGGACAGAGGAATTCATCCTTCAAGTAGATTGAAATTACCCAGTAAGATCTTTGTACATTAACTCCATAACACAGCATCTAATTCAGGAAGTCCCTGATCTCAGTAGATAAAAGTTTATGTGAATAAGAACACCGAATTATCCCTACCTCTTCTCAGTAAAGTTAAGAAGCAGATGGATAAGTTAAGAAGCCTCTGGCACGGGTCTTTGAAAATTCCTGGCACTCTGGTGTAGTGTCCGAAGACTGGAAGAAGGCCAATGTGGTGCCTATCTTCAAGAAAGGGAAGAAAGTGGATCCAGCAAACTATAGGCCCATCAGCCTGACTTCTATCCCAGGGAAGATCTTAGAAAAGTTTATTAAAGAGGCCATCCTTAATGGACTGGCCAATGCCAACATCCTGAGGGATAGCCAGCATGGGTTTGTTGCGGGTAGGTCTTGCTTGACCAATCTCATTTCTTTCTATGACCGGGTGACCTATCACCTAGACAAGGGAGAAGAGAGTGATGTCATGTATCTTGATTTCAAAAAAGCCTTCGATCTGATATCCCATGATCACCTCTTGGCGAAACTGGTTAACTGTGGCCTTGGGTCTACCACTATCTGCTGGCTGGGAAATTGGCTCCGTGGTTGGACCCAGAGGGTGGTAATTGAAGAAATCAATCATCATGGTGCCCTGTGACCAGTGGGGTCCCCCAAGGCTCTGTCCTTGGACCCATATTCTTCAACATCTTCATTAATGATGTGGACATTGGAGTCAGAAGCAGACTGGCCAAGTTTGTCGATGACACCAAACTTTGGGGCAAAGCATCCACAACTGAAGACAGGAGGGCGATCCAGGCTGACCTGGACAGGCTTAGCAAATGGGCGGATGAGAGCCTGATGGTGTTTAGCACTGAAAAATGCAAGGTTCTTCACCTCGGGAGGAAAAACCTGCAGCATCCTTATAGGCTTGGCAGTGCTACGCTGGCTAGCACTATGGAAGAAAGAGACTTGCAGATCATGATTGAGCACAAGATGAACATGAGCCTGCAATGCAATGCTGCGGCTAGTAAAGCGACCAAAACTCTGGCTTGCATCCATAAATGCTTCTCAAGCAAATCCCAGGACGTCACTCTCCCCTTGTACTCAGCCTTGGTGAGGCCACAGCTGGAGTACTGCGTCCAGTTTTGGGCTCCACAATTCAAAAAGGATGTGGAGAAGCTTGAGAGAGTCCAGAGAAGAGCCACATGCAAGATCAGAGGTCAGGAAAACAGACCTTACAATGACAGGCTGAGAGCCATGGGGCTCTTTAGCCTGGAAAAGTGCAGCCTCAGGGGCAATCTGGTGGCCACCTATAAATTTTATCAGGGGTGACCACCAGTATCTGGGGGAACGTTTATTCACCAGAGTGCCCCAAGGTATGACAAGGTCAAACAGTTATAAGCTACTGCAAGACCGTTTCAGGCTGGACGTAAGAAAGAATTTCTTTACTTTCCGAGCCCCCAAGGTCTGGAACAGCTTGCCATCGGAGGTGGTTCAAGCACCTACATTGAACACCTTCAAGAGTAAATTGGATGCTTATCTTGCTGGGATCCTATGACCCCAGCTGACTTCCTGCCCTTTGGACGGGGGGCTGAACTCGATGATCTTCCAAGGTCCCTTCCAGCCCTAATGTCTATGAACATGTACAACCAGAATTGGGACTAACAGCAACACAGTAATAGCTGGGAGATTATCACCTGGGGGTTCGTGGGTGGTGTTTTTATCAGAACAGTTTCTGTTTTATCAGAACAGTTTCAATAACATAATTGTCTGACAATTTTTACTTTAAGCCCAACCTAAGCTGTCTTCTGGAATTTCATTGTCTGTTTCTTCTCGTAAGACCATGGCTTACTGACCATTCTGGTGCCAAGAGCCCTCAGTAACTTTTCATGGACTCAGTCTATGTAACGGTGATTTGTAGTGTTCTCATGTGTAAGAATGGGTCGGTTACGGTGCCTGTCTGTGAGCAGCACCATATGGACTAAATAAAGCAGTTTTCCTTTCCAAGTCCCAGAGGCTTGTTTTAGATTTCAGGCAGTGGTAGCCTTAGAGTTGTTGGGGCCCTGGGAAAGAGAGTTATTTGTGGCCCCTTAGAGGCTTAATTTGGACGACCTATAAGCAAAGTCAGACATTTTCAATTTCACTTTGCCCTGTCTATGAAGCTTCAATGAAAATATCTTAATACAATATTGATAATACAAATATTCAGTGTAATTTATTTTTATTTTTCTGAAGTGTGGGGCGCCAGGCAGTCACCCGGTTTGCCCTCTCCTAAGGCCACTACAGTTTGAGGGGCCCGTACAGTTGAAGTCCTGTCTCTCTTAAAGTGACCACTACCCTTAAAGTGACCTAGATTCATAGATTCATAGATGTTAGGGTCGGAAGGGACCTCAATAGATCATCGAGTCCGACCCCCTGCATAGGCAGGAAAGAGT
>NW_005841961.1:726171-732273 GCF_000455745.1 Alligator sinensis | reverse complement strand
TTGTGTCATCTGCAAACTTGGACACAGTACATTTCACTCCCTCGTCCAAGTCGCTGATGAAGACATTGAAGAGGATCGGTCCAAGGACCGAGCCCTGAGGGACCCCACTGCCCACACCCTTCCAGGGCGATACCGACCCATCCACTACGACTCTCTGGGTGCGACCCTCTAGCCAATTCGCCACCCACTGGACTGTGTAGTCATCCGTCACAGCCTCTTAACTTGTTCACCAGTATGGGGTGGGATACCGTATCGAAGGCCTTCCTGAAGTCTAAGTATACAACATCCACCCCTACTCCTGTGTCCAGGCGTTTCATAACCCGGTCATAAAAAGAGACTAGATTAGTCCGGCATGATCTGCCTGCTACGAACCCGTGCTGGTTTCCCCTCAGCATAATTTGTCCTGCCGGGCTCTTGCAAAAGTGAGCCTTGATAATTTTCTCAAAGACTTTGCCAAGGATGGAGGTGAGACTGACTGGCCTATAGTTACCTCTACAATAATTCCATATATTCCTTTGTGAATATGGATTCACTGTGAAGAGAAGATATTTAAAGAACTAGCAAGGATAATATAATTCTTTTCCTTAAGGGAGATTACCTACAAATCATTAGAGCAGCCTACAGACTGCTAGTAGCTACTATAGATCCAATTAGTAATAAAATCACTCTTCCATGTGTAGCCAGCCAGGTGTCAGAATCACAGAATCATTGAAAGTTAGGTTTGAAAGGGACTTCAGGAGGTCATCTAGTCCAACTGCCTGCTCCAAGCAGAACCATCCCTAACTATATCATCCCAGCCATGGCTTTGTCTAGCCAGGTCTTAAAAATCTCAAAGGATGGAGCTTCCACCACCTCTCTGGGTAACCTGTTCCAGTGCTTTACTACCCTCCTAGCAAGAGAGTTTTTCCTAATATCTAACCTAGACTTCCCGTGCTGCAAATGGAAACCATTGCTCCTTGTTCTGTCATCTGCCATCACTGAGAACAGTCTAGCTCCAACCACTTTGGAACCTCGCTTCAGGTAGTTGAAGGCTGCTATTACATCCCCCCTCAGTCTTCTCTTTAAACTAAGTAAACCTAGTTCCCTCAGCCTCTTCTCCGAAGTCATATGTCCCAGCCCCCTGACCATTTTTGTTACTGTTTGCTGAACTCTCTTCAGTTTGTTTCCTTTCTGTTTGGCGAGGGGGAAGGGGACGGGGATGGGACTAGACACAGTACTCCGGATGTGCCCTCAACAGTTTTGAAAGTTCCACTCAACAATAGAGGGAAATAATGACTTCCCTTGATCTGCTGGCAATGCTACTACTGTCCAGTATGCTATTATCCTTCTTTGTAATAAGGGCACGCTTGGCTTGTATTCAGCTTATTATCCACTGTAACCTCTGGGTCTTTTTCTGCACAGCTGCTGCTTGCCAGTCAGTCCCCAGCCTGTGTGCATGGTATTGGTCTATCCTAAGTGCAGGAATTCACACTTCTCATGAGACACTTTTGGTTTGGTCCTCCAATTTGTTTAGATCTCCCTGAATATTAGCCCTACCCTCCAGCCTATCTACTACTCCCCCCAGGTCAGTGTCATCTGCAAATGTGCTGAGGATGTACTCCATCCCATCTTCCAGGTTGTTAATGAAGATATTGAACAAAACCAGCCTAAGAAGAAACCCCTGGGGCACTCCACTTGATACCTGCTGCCAGCTACACATCAAGCCATTGATTCCTACCCTTTGAACCTGACAATCCAGCCAGTTTTCTATCCACCTAACAGTCCATTCATCCAACCAAACCATACTTCATTAGTTTTCTTGTGAGAATGTTGTGGGAGACCATATCAAAAGCCTTGCTAAAGTCAAGATGTATCATATCCACTGTTCTCCCCATATCCACAGAGTTATTCATCTTATCATAGAAAGTAATCAGGTTGGTCAGGCATTACTTGCCCTTGGTGACTCCAAAGTGACTGTTCCAAATCACATTCCTCCTCCAAGTGCTTAAGGAGATTTGGAACAGTCAGCTTGGATTCACGAACAGGCCTATCTCCAGTTTCATACTGGAGCTCTGAGCAATCATACAGCTCTTTTACATACCGTGCAACTCCTCCTCTTCTCCCCTACCTGTCCTTCCTGAACTGTTTATATCCATTCATGACAGTGCTCCAGTCATGCGGCCTATCCTACTAAGTCTCTGTTATTCCAATCGTGTCATAGTTCTGCTACTGTGTGAGGACTTCCAGTTCTTCCTGCATGTTTCCTGCTTGCATCCTGCTTGTGCATTTGTTTACAGATGCCTGAGATAACTAGCCAATTGCCCTACTTTCTCGGGATGAATGAGAGCGCCTGCACTATTGCCCCTTCTTGCTTGTGCTTCCTCCAGGCCACCTGCTTCCCCACTTACCTCAGGGCTTTGGTCTCCATCCCCTGGTGAACCTAGTTTAAAGTCCACCTCACTAGGTTAGCAAGCCTGTCTGTGAAGATGTTCTTCCCTCTTTTCATCAAGTGGATCCTGTCTCTTTCTAGCAATCCTTCTTCTTTGAACAATATCCTGTGGTTGAAGTCAAAGTCCTGCTGGTGACACCAGCTGTGCAGCCATAATCTTCAGGATGCGTCTGCTCCTGCCCAGGCCCTTCCCCTTGACTGGAAGGATTGAGGAGAACACCACTTAAGCCCCTGACATCTTCATCCTTGCACCCAGATGGATACCTCTTTCTCCCGCAGAAGGGAGTCTCCAACCACCACCACCTATCACTTCCTCTTGGTGGCAGTGGTCTCAGTCCTCCCAATCTTGTGGATACCTGGCTTGGCCTTGGGACTATCTGATACTACATAACTAGCCATGGTAAACATTCGCTTTTGTCATCTTCACATTTCATTGTTACATTGGCCATTTCTAGGTGTACATAAACAAGCCTTGAAAATGTTCTAGCTGTTTCAGCATACCTTAGTTTGCCTTTTAAGTAACACTAATAGGAAAGAACATACCATTTTGTTCGCTACTCTGTCATCCCACTGAATGCTAGATGCAATTCAAGGTTGTGGCATTGATATTCAAAGATTTTAGTAGGTGATTTTAGCCTACTTGAGGAACTATATTAATTCATCTGTGCTGGCCTCAGTAGCAGTGGAGCTATCTGTATCAATAGCAAGAATGGACTGCTGGAGGGAATTCTCTTACAGCACCTGGCCCACACCTATTGAACCTATCTGCAATTAAACAATTGATTTTACTATTGTAAGGCAGGGGTGTTCAGCCTCTGGTCCCTGAAACAAATGTGGCCCACAGAACCATTGCATCTAGTCTGCAGGGCTCTCCACAGGTAGGGAAATTTGGTGGTGGGGGACCAGTAGCCATTAATACAGCTACCGCCCACCCCCACTTGCCAAATTCCCCAAACCCAAGTCCCACGCACCTGATTGGGGCTGGATTGCATCCCCTTCCTCTGCAGGGCCAGGCCACATCTTCCTCTCCCCTCCTATGCCTGGATTTTGGCTGGACTGCAGCCCCTTACCCCTGCAGGGCTGGGTTGGGGCCAGGCCACGGCCTCCCTTCCCCCCTCACAGGCCAAGCCATGCCCCCTTTCCTGCAGAGCTGGGTCAAGTTCCCTTTCTCTGCAGGGCTGGATTGTGGCCACGTTGCTCCCTTCTCTCCTCCATGCCTGCCCTGGGCACTGGATTGGGACTACCATCCGGACCCAGCCCACAGACAGACAGGGCACTTCCCATCCAGCCCCTGGGGAGAAAGGTTGAGCACCTCTATTGTAAGGCATTTGGCTACAGTGGCAATAAATGCAGTTTAAGTGCTAAGAACCATAAAAGCAAGCTAGCCGTCTAACTAGAATGGCAGGCTGCAAAGTTCTCTGAGCTGAAAATATACTTTTGACTAGGGTCTCATTTAAGCTGAAAAAATGGCCCAAACTTCTACATGCCATGAAATCTTTGATGTCATGAAATTTTCGAGACATACCAGTAGCAGCAACCATGCAAGTAACTTATTTGTCATGATTTGATATCCAGGCCTGATAGCACACTGTAAACGAAACTGGTTTAGGCATGTTTATTCTGATGTAACTAGATTCACATAAAGGGTTGCATTGACATAGCTACATCTAGGTTAAACAATCACATGCTTATCTAACATAGTAATGCTAATACAAAAACTATGTAGGTAAGGCCTATGTATTAAAACAAATTACACTTAATGGCATGAGTTGAGATCTCAAGACTTGATTCTGTAGTCCAATGATGAAAGAAAGAGAGCAAAAGTGTTAACACTCAGCATTTGATCTGCACTTGTACAGAAGACCTGCATAGCAACATGAATGTTTCTGTATACTTAAGAGTATGCTTAAACCTATTCCAAAATATGCACCTGTAAATAGGAAAATAATAGTGAATTACAAAGGGCAGAGAAGGGAAATATAGAGCCATGGCAGGAGAGGTATTTAAACATAATCTCATGTGTAAAAATGGTATGTAGCAGTCTTCCTTATTTACCCCTCCTGCCAATCAGAAGTGTTAAGGGTGGTCTTAGAAGAAACTGATAGCACCAGCCACTGACACTAGCATGTCCAAGGGTTCTAAGAAAACATTATCACTTTCAGCCAGCTGTTCAGTGTTTCATGACATATGCTAAATGCAGTGATCATGCTGGTCCACCAACCTGTACCAACAGTTCCTTTAAACATATTTAACCCCCTGTTTGGCAACTCTACCAGTGGTTCAGCTCCACCCACTCTGACCACCCACAGGAGCACAGTACTGATATTGCCCTAGACCTGCTCCCACTGAGACATTTACAGGAACTAACATTCAGCTAAACAGTTATAATCTAAGCTGTATTAAAACATTTATTATGTTTTATCCTATATTATAATTGTTATGACCAGGACTGAGAGAAATTTGGATTTAGTTCAAGGTTGTTAAGCTTCTGTGTAAGTAATAGTATTTGCTTTAAATACCCTACTTCAACTATTCATTTTGGCTTCTTCCGAACCACATAGATAACTAACAGTCTTGTTATCTGCCCCTCAGGTAATAAAATGCTCCAGCTGTCCTTTAGCTAGGCAACAAATGTAACATTTATACATTATAGAGGACTGAATGATTACAAGATACTATTCTTAATAGAGTAGAAACTTTTAAAGCTCTTGTTATTTTAAAAGCAGTTTTAATAGTGTAACTTCTGCACTTGACCTTGTCTGTCCCTTTACAGTAAGGAAAATGTGCAACCAATCATGTTTATTTTACTCAGTTGGCCTAACTAAAGAAAAAGATTTTATTTTTTGGTGTTATGTGTGGCCATCTGAGGCAATATTCCATTTAATATGATTGGATAGTATAAGCTTTGCTCATATAGGGTTTAGTTCAACTATCACTCACTGGGGAGTTAGATTGGACTCGCAGTTTTCTGAGTACTGCCAGTGTGCTTTGCAGTACAAAGGATAGATATAGTGCTTGATCAGGAAGTTTACCGTCTAAATCAGAAGAGTTTAGCTTAGAAAGCAAATAAAGTTTTCTTTTACTTAATATGAATTAACTACGACTACATTGTTTTATTATTATATAAATATCTTTAAATGTTTGCTGCCTACCAAGTCATTTAAAATGTCCAGTAATGTGATTTTGAAAACATGAAGTTATGGGAATTGTGCAACCCTAGATGAAATACTTGGAGATGTTACATTACACCACCATGTTACCTCAACATATATAGAAATGGGCTAGGCAAGCACAAACTCATTTTTGGCAGCTTCCACATTTTTAATCATTCTGTTAAGCATAGATCTAAAGTAACAGAGGTGAAATTGTACCCCAGTTTAACCATACTGGGTCACCTAGATGAGCACGCATGTGCATCTTGCAGCATCTCAAACCCCTTTGAGACACTGCAACAGGCATGTGCGGGAGCATGGGGGCAAAATTAGATCCCTGGATATCGAGGGGTCAAAAAAAAAATGCAATGAAAAAGACCAGAGGCTGGGTCCCCCACAGAGACGCTCTGGTAACAACCAGAGAATCTCTATGGTTGGCCCTCGCCCTAGTGCTGAAGCACGCTGCCTGCCATGCAGGGCAGGCAGTGTGCCAGCTGCAGGGCACTGGACCCAGCCTCCAGT
>NW_005841961.1:725586-725949 GCF_000455745.1 Alligator sinensis | reverse complement strand
GTTGCTGGACCTGAGCAGTGGTGCACCCCCCGCATGCACTCACTGGCAGTAGCAGCTGCCATCGGGGTCACTGGGGCCCCACCACACAGCATCGGGCCAGGTGACAGCGCAGCGGCCCCAGGCCAGGCCCTACTGCCCCCCCGCTGCCCCATGCTGCACTGAGTAGCAGCTGCCATCGGGGTCACTGGGGCCCCACCACACAGCATCGGGCCAGGTGACAGCGCAGCGGCCCCAGGCCAGGCCCTACTGCCCCCCCGCTGCCCCATGCTGCACTGGGGGGAGCTCTGCCAAGAGGCCCCAGAGCCCCCACAGCCCCTGCTACTGCCAGTGAATAGTGACTTTTTCTTTCTTCTTTTTTTAAAG
>NW_005841961.1:706168-725576 GCF_000455745.1 Alligator sinensis | reverse complement strand
GGGATGGGGCATGTGGGCCCTGCAGGGGAGGAGGGTAGCCCCTGCGGGGACCATTTATCCCCTGTTGGGGGGGGCCTGTGGCCCCTTGGGGGGCAGCAAAACATATAGGCATTTAGAATTCATTTTATTATGATGATAGAGACACTGGTAGGTTTCCAAATTGCTTTAACATTGTAGATATATCAATAGAACATTGCCCAACTGATTGCTGTCTCTCACTCTCTCTCTAGATATATACTGGTCTTTTGTTTTAATTGTGGAGGAACATGGATTTCAGGGTATTTTACCAGAGTGACTTTGGGATTTTTTTGTCAGGGATTTTTCAGTTTTCCAATAGGGAACACCAGAATTCCTGCTAGGAAGGCCATGGATCCTGCCTGCTCAGAGCTGGCATCTTGGACCCTGCTGGCTGTGGCTGACTTCCTGGCCAGCTGGGGCCAGGAGGACATGCTTTGACAGTTCAAAGCAGGCCACCACACCCAGAACATCTTCCGGGCAATAGCTGCCCAGATGGCCAGGCAGGGGGCGCACATGGTAGTAGAGCCACACAAAAGCCAACTTTGCAACCACAGCCCACTGGCAGCTGGCCCAGAGGGGCAGATGCCTCTACTGGCTGTATAGTCCCTGTCTGGGTCTGGGAGGTGCACAGCAGGTCACAGCCAGACAGCAACCCCCACTGCCAGACTGCTGCAGTGGGTAGAGTGTGCAGGGAACTCTCAGGGCTGCTGCAGCAGTCCAGCTGGCACAAGTGGTAGTGTCCCCAGGTACCAATTGGCTGGGACCCAGAAGCTCTTGAGAGCAGGCAGCCCTGAGCTACTTGACAAGGGAGCTTTTTGTACTGCTGGGGCCAGGACAGGGCAGCTTTTTATACTGCTGGGGACAGCAAAGGTGCTGGCCCTGGGCTCTAGCTCCCCCTGGCTTCAGATCTGGGAGGAGCCAGGCAGGGTTATTTTGCCCCAAGTGGCACAATTTCCCCCCCACCAAAGTGCATATCCAGGCATGTGCGCTGAGGCAAAAGCCCCAGCTCAGATTTGCACCACTTCTATTGGAGCTGCTGCAAGTGCATGTACTTGCATATGTGGATGTGACCACTGAGATTAAGTCTTTAAACTTTACAATGAAAATCATGCCTCCTTGACAAAAACGTGTACTTCTAGGAGTAGTGAGAGAATTAAACTATCAACAGCCAAAGTATCTAGGAAGAAAATTTGTTATAGACAGAAATGAAGAAACTCGCTAGTTGCAAGTGTACATGTTTGCTTTGCATAATTTCTTCAGGGAAAAGGTACCATAGGACATTTGTAAATTTATCTCAAAGCGATACTTCATTTGATGGCAAAGATGATGAAGCCCTGAAATTTCAGCTGAAAGAACTGCATCTTCTAATAGTTTCAGGTTTTTTTTTTAATTTCCCAAGGGACAAATATGTGACACCAAAAAACCCATCATCTCTTCTCAGTCAATAAGTTAATGCCCTGTAAATGTTGCAGTTGTTTACTTCAGTGCCACTTAACTTTCCTTCTTTAAATTCCTGTTAGCACTGTAGTGTTCTGACAACTATGGGAGAATAAATTGAATTCTCAGCTGGCTTACACGCTAACTGGAGAATTATCAGTTAACTTCCAAATGAAAAATCTCTAAGTGGTGTTTGCCAAACCTGAAAGAATATGGTTTGACCTACTGTTGCCACCTGAGTTCACTGGGATGGAGGATATTTCATCTAAAAGTCTTAGTAACTATGGAACCCCCAAACACCTAATCATGAATATTTCTCAGCATGTAGGCTCAATTTAAAAACTTCAGCTGGACTCTATGATGTCTGTCTTCATTTCTTCAGTTCAGTGGTTAGGATTTTCTTTAGATTATTTTACAGGATGACTATTTGTGTGTTTGAAATCTCTTTAAGTGTCAGTGTTGCATAACCTGCTGTGAGCTGCCTGTAAGTATTATTGCCACCTATCAGTTTTCTTCTCTGATTTATATTCATTCATTTTCTTAACACCCTGTGCTGAAGCACAAGTTGTACAGCATGTTACTGGCTTCTGCCTGATCCCAGCTGCTCCTACTTAAATCATTACAGTAATCTAACTCTTAGTGTTAAAGACCTTTATAATACAGTTGAGGCCAACTAAATTGCCAGTTACCACCTTCATTAAAACACCATGAATTTGCTATTTCAGCAAACTCTTTATCCAGCATTTAGGTCCTGAAGGTAGTTGGTCTGGTAATCTAGGTTTTTTTAATGTGTACTATAGACAGTTCATTTTGTTTATATAGAAATGTGTGTGTGTGCTGTTACTATTTTTAATTATTATGTAACATCAACTTATCACTGATAATACAAAGAAGACTGACAAGATGCTGTGCAAAGTGGACTGGACAAAGATTTAAAAGTATGCTGTAATTAAGGCTACTTTAGTTAAAAAAAAAAAAAAAAAAAAAAAGGAAGATAGCATTTTTTTTTTAAATGGCACTCAATATTAAATTTATTTTCCATTAGAAAAGTATTTAAAACTGTCATTAACAGTTTAAATAAATCTAAAGCCCTCAAAGATTATTTAAGTTTGAGCAGAATTGTTCAGTAGTTAGCAAACTCTTGTGACAGTGAACCCAAGAGTCAAGTTTTTTATAAGAAAGCATGGTCATAACAATGGTACAGGAGGAAACTGTAAGGATCAGTTTTGTTCTGAATCGCCCTATATGCTGGGTTCTGTGAATCGATAGATTCAAGAAACAGCTAAAGAACTACAGCTGAATGCTGCATGTTCCAGTTTTCTGAAAATGGAAGATATGTTCCCATGTAAGTTAATAGCACTCGCAGTTTCATGGTCTCCAGTAACGGGGTGACTGGAGGGGGTCACATGAGAATGCGTACTGGCATGGATGGTAATATAATGGGAGAAGACTAAATATTAGGGACTTGATTTGGAGAAAAATTATGAATATGAGAGAGAGTGTAATTTTAAGACTTTCTTCACTCCCATCTTTCTGTATTCAGTAACAGAATACGGCTGCCTGTTTCTTTAATCATGGATCTAATCTAACCAATGTCAGCAACATGCTGGTTAAATTTAGAAATTATCTGGTAACTTACTTCAAAAAAATGCTGAGGTTGTTCTTTTCAGAGTCCAAAGACCAACTCTGTTGACAAGCCCTCTTGCAAGCACCATCCCTCCTCTGTTTGTCTCTGAGCCGTTGCAGTCCATAGACTGCTCTAGCAACTTTTAGCCAGGGTCGTTTGGTCCCAGCATTCTTTCCTGGGATCGGAAAGGGGTCGGACTTGATGATCTGCTCAGGTCCTTTCCGACCCTACCAACTATGAAACCTAAGTCTCTTGGCTACTGATACTCAGTGGTCCGGGGCAAAGGCAGGGTTTTTTTCCCTTCCAAACTACTGCAACAAATTCTTGGCATAATGCCTATTCACGAGGTTTATGCAGCTAGGGAGGATTTATGTATTAGTGCAGAAAAAATTTTTTTGATGATGTGCTGAGTCACTTGTTTTAGTTCCTGTGTGCTGAACCTGTTTATTTTCATTCTTATTATATTTCTTGTATGGTAGAAAGACCATGGTGTCAAAGGGCTTCCCAAAATTAAAGTATACGTTTATTTATCTCTGCACTCAACATGAAATGTATTTTATTTCATTGGGTGTAGGTTGTAGTCGTGTTAGTCTAAGGACATAGGCAGACAAGGTTCTTTGGGTGAATCTGATATCTTTTATTAGACCAACTGAAATAGTTGGAAAAAGTTTTAGCAAGCTTTCGGATTTAGAAACCCTTTGTCTCTGCAGTTGGTGTGTGCTTTTCCTGGATGGAATGAATAGTAAAGAAGCCAGAGGCTGGGCTGGTATGCTTTTATTTCATTGTGAACTTATAGGCTAAGTACAGGCATTCAAAAAGCCCAAGCCTGAATCGTTTCAATCTTTTTGCAGTTTAGTCTAACTTGTGTAGATTGAACCGAGAAGCAAGCGAATAGACATTCACTTGATTCTGGAAATGCAGCCACATGCCTTCAGTGGCTCAGGCTACAACTTGGTGTGGGGAGGGGCGCTACAGCAAGCCCTCCCTTCCCTTCCACAGTGGCCTGAAGGCTGGAAGGGAGCTGAGCTGAAAGGGGTGGTGTGTGGCAGCGCTGCACAGAGGGCCCCCCACCCTGACCACACAGTGGGGGAGGAGAAGGAGAGGGAGAGCCCTGCCCGCTGCAGCAGCTGTCTGACAGCCTGGGCACAGGGAACCAGAAGCAATCCAGTTACAGCTCTCATGGCCCCAGCCTGAGTCACAGCCAGCTGGGAAGGGCCTTGCCCCCATGGCTCAACCTGGCCCTGCCATCAGCCCGTCTCGCCTGGGACTGAGGCTGGGGTTGGGGCTTCAGGCCAGGTCAGCCCAGGACAGCTTTACAGGTCCTGCAGCCCCAGCCTGAGCCTCAGCTAGCTGGGAAGCTGGGAAGGGCCCTGCCACCACAGCCTGTCCTGGCCTGGCCCCGCCATTTGCCCACCTTGCCCAGGGCTTGGACTGGGTCCGGGTCAGGCCAGACTACAGGCACTGCTGAGGGAAGGCATGGAGGGGCTGGGCTGGACTGGACTGTGGATGCAGGACCCTTCCCAGCTGGTTGCAGCTCAGGCTGGGGCTGCAGGACCTGCGAAATTGTCCTGGGCCGGCTCAGCCCCAGGTGAGATGGGCAGATGGTGGGGCCAGGCCATTCCCAGTCAGCTGAGGCTTGGGCTTGGGCTGGGGCTGCAGGAGCTGTGCACCTGGATTGTTCCTGGCTCCCTGTGCCCAGGCAGGGCTGACCTGGTACAGAGCTGCTGCAGTGGGCAGGGCTCTTCCCTTCTTCCTTCTCTCCTGCCATGGGGCTGGGGGAGGAGGGTCTCTGTGCAGCATTGTCCCAGGGCTAAGGAAGGAGGGATTAAACCCCCTGCTCCCCTCAGGCTGCTGGCATCTGCCCATATTCCCTGCTCCTGCCGCTGGAGCAGGGTTTCCCACCCCCACTCCCTTCTCAGCCAGCTGGAGAAATGATAATGCTCTGGCTAGGGAGGAGAGGGGTGGGGCAAACTGTGCTCCACTGGAAAAGACAGCCCTACCCAGCCCAGGGCTACAAAGCATGCTGGGATGCTGGGGGCTGTGAGTTAATTTAAACCAGGAAGGGGTCTGGAACAGAAGTTCTGTAAACCAGTTGGACCTAAATCAGTTAAGTCTGATACTACATTCAAACAGGTTAATTTTAAACCAGTTTTGGCCATTTTGATAGCGGTTTATGTGCACTGAATTTCTGTTCTGCTACAGGTTTTAACCAGTTTCTGATCACTTAAGCTGGTTTATGTGTAACTCCTGTCCCTAGCCGTAGAGGGAAGACTAGGGGTATGGACAAACATGCACTTGGAGCAGCCTCAGAAGGGAAGGAAGAACTACGCTGCAATCGTTTCATGTGCATTATCCTGCAGCAATACCCGTGTGGTCAACTGCCCCAACTTTGACTCTGGATGCAGCAGGGTTAAAGTTGGAACAGTTTTGCTACGCTTGCATAGCTCATGCACAAGTACTTCTTGGAGCATAACAGCTGTTGTACAGTCCTGAGCAATAGTTCCTTCCCCGTTTTGAAGCCATTCCAAGTGTATGTTTGTCCATACCCTAGGTCGAAGATTGGGGTGAACTATTCAGTGATCCAGAATCTTGAAGTAGTCCAGGCAGAATATCAAGACTTCAACTTCTTTAAATACTCAGAAGATAAATGTCTTAATGGAGGGTGATAGCACAGAGGTAATGAGTGTTCAAAGTGCTCCCCTCTCCTCAGTCAAATCACCTTTTTCCTGCCATGATTTAACTTCAACTGTCTGCTATATTTTCAGTGGTTGATCTGAGCCAGGCCTTTAAATAGATCAAAGCTGATGCTCTTTATGCCTAACATAAAGGTGCTAGAGAATTAGCTGATATGTTCATTTATGTTCCATACCCTCCTTTGGCGACAACATAGAGATCAGTAGTTCTCAACTTCTGTAGACTCCAGGAACCAGTTCATAACTTTTTCTGAATTTAACAGTACCCCATTTAAAAACAAAGTTATTTATTACAGTGTTTTCTCTTCTGTGCCCAGGGGCCAGGTGCAAATGGGGAGACAACAGGAACAAGCTAGTACTTACCTCCTCACACAGGGACCAGGGTAGGAGGGTATGGGGAAGAGCAAGTGCTTATCTCCTCGGACCCCATGGCACCCTTACAAGTCTCTCCTGGAATCCCAGCTGAGAATCTCTAATGTTGATATTAAACAGTGTTGGAGAGTATAGATCTTTGTAAGTCTGCACAGCGAAAAGTATGTAGCACATGTCCATCGTACCACTCTGGATGCGGCCTGAGAGGAATAAGTAAAGCCATCTTGGTGGAATCTCATAATATGTCTCTAAAGCAAGGGAGAAGTATTTGAGGTTTGACAGTATCTGGAACCTCTGTGCTACTGGCCATGTGTTCCAGGGATTCCTGAAGTTTAATGTAGGCAAAAAAACCACAGAAGAGCTACAAAGTAACCTCAGACTTTGTCTCTCTGTTGGTCTTCCATATTCCATTGTAATATCCCTCAAGAAGAAACTGGTAACCATGATCTAAGATTCAAATGGTGGTTTCTGGCCCATAATGAACCCTGAGCTTAGAGAAAATAGCTTGTTAGCTAATTCCAAATTAAATCATTTGGCAATATTTGTAAGCTTCATGCTTAGAAAACATATTTCCAAGAATTTATAGGCATTTTATTTATTAAATTAAAACAGGATCACTGTTCTGTTTTGTTTCTCAGTCAAAATAGTCTACACAAATCTATCAAATGTTCCTTAAATAAGTGAAAAAATGTGCATCTATGATTTTGGTTCTGGTTTGTTCACATTGTGCTATGTGTAAAGATAACTATCACTTGATTCATTTGGCAAAATCTGATAATAATTACTTTTTAAAAATAAACAATTTCCTCCTAATATGCAGTAAGTGTGTCTTTTTATGTACTCTACAATTATAAATTCTCTGAATTAGAAAATAGGAATGTAGTTGTTGATTTTGGTTCTGTGTCTCTGAGAAATGCATTCAGCAATCCATACAACATTTCTGCTTTCTTGTTCCTTCAGCTTTATATAAGCGTAGAATACTCCAAAATGGAATTGGTTATTGAAGGCAAGCACATTCAGTTTTACCTAAGGAAAAATATGAAGTATTGAAAATACTGTATTAGAGTACTTTGACATTTAAATATTACCTTTCATCCCTAAAGTTTCTAAAGTATTTTACTAGCTTAACTATCTGTAACAAGCTATCTATAACCACCTCACCAATAGACTTGTGATTGAAATACTGTCCCTGGGTTAACTGTGGTAAGCATTTAAAAAGATCACAGAAATTTTATACAGAAGGGTAGGATAGTTAATGAATACATTCTCCAGTGGATAAGGCAAGGGGAAACTTCAGGAAAAAGTATATAATTAGTTGGCATGAAATTTGACTAAGCTAGCAGAACCTGCTCCTCTACACACATTCTTACAAAGGATGCTATTGCTTTTATTTTATTTAAAAATGCAAGCCTTATGTTTTTTCCAAAAATGGCGGCTGTAGCAGCACTATGCTTGAACATTATGGTGGGTCATTGTATCAATACAGGTTCAGGAAAGAGCAGTGTCACTAGCTGAATGAGCACCAGCAATTCCTGTTACAGATGGGCAAACCTGCTAACTTGTTGTTAATACATTTAGAGGTGCAGTATCTTACCTCATGTTCAAAAAATGCATCTTCCAATGTCTTTTCTCCTGTGCCATTCCCTACCCCTTCAAACAAAGCCTTGTATTCCTAGAAGCACAAACAACCACAAATGGCAAATAATTTGCTCATTCATCCTATTTAGTAAAAATAACAAAAACAAAACCCTACGTTATGTAACCTTTCTGCACATAAAACCTTAAGCAAATTGTAGTCATTTTTCATGGTTTATACAATCAAAGCAATTATGCACTGAAGTTAAAAGTACCAGTATTTCCTCTTGTCTTCCCAATTTTCCCCTGTAGTTTAATATTCGTTTGAAATGAGAGCACTGGAAATGGGTTGCTAGAGAATGACATGATCTTTCACCCTCTAGGAATGGGTTCTAAGTCTCAAATTTTAACAATACTTGTCAGACCCAGAGCTGTAAGCAGAGCTCGGATCATGAGCTGTGATTCTTCATACAGCATTCATTTCACTTCCACCAGTCTGCTGGGCCTATTTCACCTATAACAATGACTAAATAAAGTATTTTAATAGTTCAACCTGTGATGATACCCTAGTATGTAATTGTTGAAGATATATTTGACATTGCTTCCCAATCAGTATCCTCCTAGCAATTATTTCCAATTACAATTTTTTGCAGCTGCAACTTGTATATAAAAAAGGAAGCAGGATCTTAACAGGTATCTGTTATAGGCAAAAATCTTTGGGTGTGTGTAAACAAATTGTGGGGCATGTGTGCATGACACTTTAAAGTGGATTAAATGCTTTTGCACTGCTTTAATGGTGTTGATGTTTGCATGTGTCAGCAGTGTATTGTGCATTAATTCCAGCCACTGTAGCACATTCAGCAGTGTAATGCACCTTAAATCACGGGGACCTCCCATGCTGTCCAGCCAAGGGGTTGGACCAAGGTGGTCAAGGGCCCCAAGACCCACTGCACCAAGGTCCCTGCCCCACTGGAGCTTTGCAACAGGTACGAACCTCTTGTAGCTCCAACAGAGCCTGCTAAGTTGCCAGCTCCCACAGGCAACACAGGCTCAACTGAAGCTACCGTCCCCGCTCTCCCTAAGACAAAACACAAAGTGTTTGTCGTGGGAGACTCCATCCTGAGGGGGACGGAGGGGGCAATCTGGCACCCTGACCCCTCCACCCGGGAAGTCTGCTGCTTCCTGGGAGCCCATGTCCGAGACATTGCAGAGAAGATCCTTAAAGTCCTCCAGCCCCCTGACCACTACCCTATGCTTCTTATCCATGTGGGCACCAATGACACGGTTCAGAACCCTCCCAGCTGGGTCATGAAGCGCTACAGGGATTTGGGAGTGGGCTTAAGGAGTTGGGGACACAGGTGGTGTTTTCCTTGGTTTTGGGCTATGGGGTGAGGATCCGAGACATTGCAGAGAAGATCCTTAAAGTCCTCCAGCCCCCTGACCACTACCCTATGCTTCTTATCCATGTGGGCACCAATGACACGGTTCAGAACCCTCCCAGCTGGGTCATGAAGCGCTACAGGGATTTGGGAGTGGGCTTAAGGAGTTGGGGACACAGGTGGTGTTTTCCTTGGTTTTGGGCTATGGGGTGAGGAGGGGAGAGGAGGATCCAGGTAGTGAACCAAAGACTGCGGCGCTGGTGTCATCGGGAAGGCTTTGGCTTCTATGACCACAGTCCACTCTTTGGTGAGAGAGGCAGCGAGCTGCTGGGAAGGGACGGCCTCCACCTTTCTCCGCTGGGGAGAAGGCTCTTCTCAGCCAGACTGGCTGACCTGCTCCACCGGACTTTAAACTAAGCTCGCTAGGGGACGGGGGGACTACTGCCACTGCTGACTCGCTGAGCAACACTTGCAAAGCCAGCAGGCCAAGGAACTTAAGGGAACCCACCCCTGCCCCATCCCTAGAGCAAGCTGCAGGCAAGGCAAGGGCCCCCAAAGGGACACTTGCATGCCTGTACACTAATGCCAGGAGCTTGGGGAATAAACAGGAGGAACTTGTCCTCCTGCTCAACACAAACAATTACGATGTCATAAGGATAACGGAGACCTGGTGGGACTCCACCCATGACTGGACCATGGATATAGATGGCTATACCCTGTATAGGAGGGATCGAGTAGACAAAAGTGGGGGAGGTGTAGCTCTCTATGTCAAGGAAAGCTACACATCCCTACAAGCTGACATCGGCACCCAGGGTGGACGATTAGAGACCCTCTGGGTTAAAACCCGTGGGGAACACGGCACAGGGGATACAATAGTGGGAGTCTATTACAGACCTCCCTCTCAGAATCAAGAGATTGACCAGGAGTTCGCCAGGGAATTGGCTGAGGCTGCACACTCCTGGTCCATGGCTGTCATGGGGGACTTTAACTACCTAGACATCTTGTGGGAAAAGCTCTCGGCCAAATCTGAATGGTCGCATAGCTTCCTCATGTGCATGGATGAGCTCTATCTGACTCAAGAAGTCTATGGGCCAATGAGAGGCAAAGCGCTACTCGACCTGGTACTGGCAAATGGGGATGACCTAATCAGCAACCTAATGATCTAAGGGAAGCTGGGTGACAGCGACCACGAGCTGATCACCTTCACCATCCACTGTAAAGCTGGCAGGTCAGTCAGCAGTACAGAGCTCAGGAGGGCTGACTTTGACAAGCTCAGGAGACTTGTCGGTGAGGCCCTGAGGGACCATGACCCCAAGGGGAGGGGAGTCCAGGAAGAGTGGTTGCTCCTCAAGGGAGCGATCCTAGATGCACAAGCTAAAGCTATTCCATTTCGGAGGAAAGGCAGCAAGAGGGCACAGCAGCCCCCTTGGCTCAACAAGGAACTAGCGATCCTCCTGCATCTAAAAAGACAGACCTACAAATGACAGAGGATAGGATCCACCTCCAAGGAGGAATATACTGCACTGGTCTGGACCTGCAGGGGGTGAACCAGGAAAGCCAAGGCTGCAATGGAAACTCCAACTAGCTACAAGTATCAAGATCAATAAAAAGTCCTTTTTTAGATATGTGGGGAGCCGGAGGAAAAGCAAGGGCAACATTGGACCCCTGCTAAACCAGAAAGGAGAACTGATGACCGACGCCCAGGAAAAAGCCAATTTACTAAATGGGTACTTTGCGTCGGTCTTTCACAAGTCCCATGGGACGCCCCTGTCAATTACAGGACAGGGATGCCCAAGAGAGGGTGGTTCCGTGCCCTCCATCAAAGCTGACCTCATGAAAGAACACCTTGAGAGGCTGGACACCTTCAAGCCAGCTGGCCCTGACAATTTACACCCCAGAGTAGCTGTCCTGCATCATAGCTCAGCCCCTGGCACAGATCTTCAAGAGCTCCTGGTGCTCTGGTAAAGTGCCTGATAATTGGAAGAAGGCCAATGTGGTGCCTATTTTTAAGAAAGGGAGGAAAGTGGATCTGGCAAACTATAGCCTCAGGTCCACCATGATCTGCTGGCTGGGGAATTGGCTCTGTGGTCAGACCCAGAGGGTGGTGGTTGACGGAAGTCAATTGTCATGGTGCCCTGTGACCAGTGGGGTCCCCCAAGGCCTTGGACCTATTTTGTTCAACCTCTTCATTAATGATGTCAGAAGCAGACTGGCCAAATTTGCCGATGATACCAAACTTTGGGGTAAAGCATCCACATCTGAGGACAGGGGGATAATCCAGGCTGACCTTGACAGACTCATGAAATGGGTGGACGAAAACGTGATGGTGTTTAACACAGAAAAATGCAAGGTTCTTCATAGATGCTTCTCAAGCAAATCCCAGGACATCATTCTCCCATTGTACTCAGCCTTGGTGAGGCCGCAGCTGGAGTACTGAGTCCCGTTTTGGGCTCCACAATTCAAAAAGGATGTGGAGAAGCTTGAGAGAGTCCAGAGGAGAGCCATGCTCATGATCAGAGGTCACAAAAATAGACCTTATGATGAGAGGCTGAGAGCTATGGGACTCTTCAGCCTGGAAAAGCGCAGGCTCAGGGGCGATCTGATGGCCACCTATAAGTTTATAAGGGGTGTTCACCAGGATCTGGGGGAACATTTGTTCACCAGAGCGCCCCAAGGGATGACAAGGTCAAATGGTTATAAACTCCTGCAAGACTGTTTCAGGCTAGACATAAGGAAGAGCTTCTTTACTGTCTGAGCCCCCCAGGTCTGGAATGGCCTACAACCAGAGGTGGTTCAAGCACCTACTTTGAATGCCTTCAAGAGAAACCTGGATGTTTTTCTTGCTGGGATCCTATGACCCCAGCTGACTTCCTGCCCCTGTGGCAGGGGATTGGACTCGATGATCTTCCGAGGTCCCTTTCAGCCCTAATGTCTATGAAATCTAAATTACTTTGGCGCGCAGCAAACTAAAACACCTCTGAGGAGTTTTAGTTTGCTGCCCTACAGCTGCAGAACGAAGCACCGGGCTCCGTGCGGCTCAGGGGCTGTGCAGGCAGCCCATGCAGGCAGCCTGGCAGCAGCCCAGGAAAGCAGGCTCTACCGAAGGAGGAAAAAAAAAAGTGGTGAGTCTGATCTTTTTTCTTTCTTTCTTTTCTTTTTTTTTTCCTCCTGGAGCCTGCTTGCCTGCATGAGCTGCGGGGAACCCAGTCCTTCCCTCCACAGCTGCAGTACCCCCTGGGACCACCCTAGCTGGGTGCCTGTGGGCGGGTGCCACCTGGGGGGGCTGCCACTGCCGTGGAGGGAAGCACCAACCTCCCACTCCCACACATCCTAAGGACCGCTCCACCCACCGGCAGCTTGCCTTCCCTCCTCCACTGCTGGACAGGCAGGTAAGACACAGGTGTACATGACACGGGGGTTTACTTCACCCTCAATTGAAGCGGTGTTTTTAAAAACCCACCACTTCAGTTTAGGGCTCCCAATTCATCTACACATGCCCTTACAGGTTTACTCCAGGTATCTATTAGTTTTCTTTGTCTTTCCTTCCATTCTACACTTCCCCTGAAAAAAGATAATACTGATCAAATAATCATCACTGAAGAATGACAGAGTGGGAAAGAAAGGGAGAGAATACCAGCTCTGTGAAATCATGTTTCCCTCTTTTGAGGCTTTGTGGAAACTTATGGCTCTGAAGCCAGGGCTCAACAGAGTTTCACACTGGGAATAGGAAATACTAACACATGTGCTGGTTGCATTCTTGCCTCTAGCAGTAGTGGATATCTGTGTTTAAGACTACAGGAGGTAGCAGGTCTTAAACTTTGTTGTTTAACCCTGGTAATGGAGATATTTTCTGCAGTTCACCAATGACAGTAAATCTATAGGAGATAAGCTGCCAGAAAACCAAAAAGTCCTGTGCCAGCTTTTCTTCCTCTTTCATCTCTAGATGTGGAAGGCTGTAGTCTAATCTCTTTAATGGCTTTCTAACCCTTTCTTCCCTGAGGTAGCAAGTATGTAGTAAATCTCAGCTTCTCTGGCTTTTAGTGGGATGGGAACACTTTTTGCCTGCGAGAAGGTGTGGTTTGGCTCTATTTTGACCTCTCTATGATGGACAATTTACATGGCATCAAGATAATGTCACTATTCAAATATTTTTGGAAAGAATACAATATTTATGTGCATTGACTTCTCTACAGGATCATTTGTATAATTCCTGTATTGTTTATTTTGCCCCTCTAAAATATTTGGACTTGCATATTATGGTCAGAGTTCCTTTTATGTATTTTTGTAAACAAATGCTATGGAATTTGGTCCAACAAAAGATATCCTAAGAAATCATTGCCTATGGAATATTGAATCATATTTTTGTTATAAATTAAATACAATACATACTGCATAGTAATCTGCCACACACTTCACTTGCTCATAGTCATCTGCATTGGCCAGCAGGTGTATGCCTTCTGGATACAACTTTCCACAAGTTGGATATAGTTTCTCTCTGTCATCTTTACTCAGCTCAGTGCCAAATGAATTAATGGTGATGATAAAGGCACGTCTGTCTGCTTCAAACTTAAAAGAATAATATATATTTTAAAAAGTAACATAGGTTGATCATCTGATACTGAAAAGGAAAAACAATATAATAGTGTTCAATACCAGAAGTAGCCTATTGAAGTCTAATTTAATTAATGATATCTATAAATGCTACACTTGGTAGAATTATTTGCAAGGGTTTTTAATGCTATAGGAATTAACCAAAGCACAGTTTTCAGAACAAGTACATACATATTTAATAAAACATAATCATCATAACTAATACTTACATTTTAACTAATCAACCAAAGAGAGTTTAAACCTTATGTCTTAACCATCCTCCACCTATTTATTTAACTGCTTTTTGCTTTTCAGAGGCTGTGTCTACACGAGATGCTTACTGTGCAGTAGTTTGTTACTGCACAATAGCGTTGCACGGCAGGAAGTGTGATGCAATGCTACTGTGCAGTAGTAATGAGCTACTGAGCAGTCAGTGTCACCTGAAGCCATTCGGCAATGCTACTGCATAGTAACTCCAGTTACAGCACAGTCATTTAGTACTTGTTTAAACTACACAGTAACGATTGTGCAGTCCGCATCGCAAATAGATGTGGCCAGGATGTATAATTCTGCCAGGAAATCTCCCTTCTTCTTGGTTTTGAACAACATTTTTCAAAATATTAAAAAGTAAATGGAATCAGGAATAGATAAGTTACTTCAAGGTCATTGTAAGATGTGTTAATCTTTAACAGTGAAATGGAAATAATTGCTTAAAAATAATCACTAAACACAGGGCGTGTCTACATGGCACAGAGCTGCTCCTTCCCTGCTCTGCCCCCCTGCAGCAGCCCGGAGGGAGCTCCAGACTCCCATTGGTGCTAGCTCAGGGACTCGCATGGGGCATGGGTCCGCTCCCAGTGGGTACAGGGCCAGGAGAGTTCTGTCAGATGCAGTGGCAGCTTTCTCCTGGTCCCATGCACATCAGCAAGGGACCTGATGGGCACTGGACTGGGAGACAGCTGCCTCTGCAGCAGGCAGAGCTCTCCTGGTTCTATGGCTATTGTGACACAGTTGCCAGCAAGGCCCCTGCCACCAGCAGCGGCCTTGCTTGGTGCAGAGCTGGCTGCTCTGGGGAGCAGGTGGGGACTGGGAACCTGGAGCAGCTCTGTGTGCCATGGAGGCCAGCTCTGTGCCATGCCAAGCTGCTCCAGGGGGTAGGCAGGGGCTGGGTTTCCAGCCCCGACCCTCTCCCCAAAGCAGCCAGCTTCATGCAGCACAGCCGCTCCAGGGACCAGATGAGAGCTGGGTTCCCAGCCCCTGCTCGCCCTCTGAAGCTACCAGCTTTGTGCTGGAAGCCAGGACAGGGGACAGAGAGCTCCCCAGTCCCAGTGCCAATTGGCTCCCAGCTCCTGGGAGGAGATGGCAGCTGAACAGCACCAGGACTGGGAACAGAGAGCTCCTTGTCCCTTGTGGCTCCCTGCTGCCAAGACTGACTGGGAGCAAATTTACTTCCAGTCAGCGTCTACGTGAGAGTTACTGCACAGTAACTACTGCATAGTTAATGTAGTACCTGTACTTACAGGTACTAGCTAACTGTGCAGTAGCCTAATTATGGCGCAGTAAATGGTGTTCACATGTAGATGATGACATTTTACTGCTCAGTAGATTAATATACTGTGTCTACTGCATAGTATACTAATCTGCGCAGTAGATGTGCCCACATAGACTTAAAATGATTGATAAGAAAATGGTAAAATTGAACTGAGCTTTTTTTTTCTTGTCAACTTCAGACCTAAAGGCTTCTTCTGTCTACTTTTTAACAACTGATTCTTAAAACCTAAAATTAGGGACTGTATTTCTCCTGATAATTTTAAATGTCTGATATTTGTTGCTGCAGAAAAAATACAGACTAAAATTCAGAAAAGGCATATAACTTGGACTGTTTCTCTCCTCAGGGCAAAATTGAATCTATCACCCTAAGAACCTGAATTAACATCTCAAAGGTAAATGAAAGTGAAAGTAATATATGAACCTGTTTTCATTTTTTGTTGAGCCTCTGCACTTTGTTACTGACATGAGAACAAAAATAGCTTCAGTATGTCCATTATTGCTATTACTATTAATAATAATGATATTAACCTTTTTAAAAAGTAATAGAATAGCTATGGATAGCATCAGAATTATTCAAAATATAGTACAGCACAAGCAGAATGAACTGAATTTAGACAGTCATGAGATGCTTCTCACATTGTAAACATTTAAACCACCTTGAGCAGAAATACATGGTGTTTGAGCAATAGAAGTTGAGCAATAGAAGTAGCTCACTCATGGAATTGCAACACTTTTACAAATTTAGGAAAGAATCACATTCTTAACCCCTCAGATGATGCATTAGAACAATGGTTCTCAACCTTTTTTGTACCAAGACCCATTTGTAAACATCAAAGGCCAGTCCTGATCCAGTGCCCCTCACTCCTGACCTGCTGCCCCCCGCCCCCAGTGTGTGGGGTGGGGTGGGGTGGGGGGGTGTGGGGGCATACAGGGGCCCCAAGCAGTCCCTTGCAGGCTGGAATTCTGCCAGCCTGCAAGGGAAAAGCTACAGGTTCCCACCCTTTTTTCTTTAAAGGAGAATCCATTTTTGAAGTTTGTTTGTGGCACGCTTTTGGTTCGCGACCTCTGGGATGGGAAATGCTGCACTAGAACACTTCGTAAGAACAACCTGGTGGCTCTTTGGCACTAACTTCTGAGTAGGGAACGAAAACAAACAATAATGGAATAATTAGAAGGAAATAAGTGTGCATGAAAAGGCTTATAGCTAATAAATAATACAAACAAATCTTATTTGCCTTACTAATGTGAGTAAACACATTAATTCCAGTGGGACTACTCTCATAAATCAAATTCTTCTGCTCACTTTACTCATCATAACCATGAAGAGTGATTTTTTTTCGGGGGGGGGCGTAATTCCATTTGTGGCATTTTGAGGACAATGGGCACATCTGCACGTTCACTGTTACTGCACAGTAACTTAAGTTACTGCGCAGTAACCAAAAGTTACTGTGCAGAATGGGTGTGTGTCTACATGTGTGGGTGTTACAGCGCAGTAACTATGGCGACTTGCACCAATTTGGGTGTAAATTTGCTACTGGCATCATACAGGTTGCAGATTTATGCCCAAGTAGTTACCATGTAGTAAGGCACATGTAGATTTAAAAAAAAAAAATTTTAGTTTGGGGTGTCATTCTATATATAACCCTTACACGAATAATCCCACTGATTTAATTATGTCTGCCTTTTCTACAAAAGGTCTTCTGGATTATTCTTGTGTACATGTATAAGAATACATCATAAATGTCAGCTATTTTGCTGTATAATTAAGGCTCTTTATTAAGTTGCTTAACTAAGAGATGGACTGCTTTACACATGACCTAAGATCCATTTAATGTTACAGGAAAAAACACGCCTTCTATAAAGAAATCCATCCCGATAGCCATTGATTTACCAGTGGAATCATCTAATGTTGAGTGAGAATTCATGATTTTTTTTCTGACTGAAAATGTAGTTTCTGAAAAATCAAAAATGTCTTTAAAAAAATCCTTTTGCCTAACTTTTGATTGGGAGGAGAGGGGAGTGATATTTAATTTCTGGTTGCTTCCGTCTAAGTTGAATATTTCATTTTGTTGAACTGAATTGAGACACTGAATGAGTTTGATAAAAACATTAAACTGTATTTCCCCATCAGTATGTTGCCTTACAGGACTTACTGTTTGGGCTCCCTTTCTCTCCTAAGGTGTTCCCTGGAAAACTAAATCTCCCATAAAGCAAGCTCTGAGTGTGTATTATGGGAGTCAAAGGGCTCTGGGTTTATCACTGGCAGTGTAACGTTGTTAAGAAGCATAATGGAAAATTGAGAAATCTGAGTTCCATGCTCTTTGATGGAAATTATAATAGGAAAATGCAACTGAAGGTTGCAATAATTCTGAATGAAAAATGTCAGGACGTTTAAAAAACACATGAAACATTTCATTTTTAGACAAGTGTATGTTACATTTCTGCATCCAATTGTAAAAGTTTTAATTAGGGGTACACCTATGAAGATTTTTTGGGTTGGTACTGATGGCCAGTTTTTAACAAGCCATATCGGCCGATACTGATCCGGTTGCTAATATGTAGCCAGGCAGCATAGGGACCAGTGTCCAGCTGGGAAGTCTGTTGTGGGGGGAGGGAGGAGCGAACGGGTGTTGGCGGGGCAGATCGAGGCCTTTGCAATGAGGAAGGGAGTGGGGCTGGGACAGGGACAAGGGCAGGTGCTGCACAGATGGGGCAGGGTGCGTGATGGAGCCACGAGCAGCTCATTGGGGGGCGCAGGGATGGGGTGGCAGCAGCCCAAAAGGACACGAGGGCATGTGCCCCCGGATCTGCATGCAGGGCGAGGGTAGGCTGGGGCCAGGGGTGGAGCCAGGGTGGTACTGAGTTCTTCCCAGCAGGGGGCTGAACCAGGATGCGCTTGGGGCAGGCAGCGGTGATGCTGGGAAGAGGGTTATGGGGAGGGCTGCAGCCACCCCAAAATCCACCTGCGTGCTATGCTGTGGCTGTGTGCATGCATGGGGCATTTATCAGTGACATTATCGGCCATCCCAGCCAAAAAAAGCCGATTGCTGATACTGTCAATTTTTCTTATATCAGTGCCGATCCAAATTGGGACTGATGTATCAGTGCACCTCTAGTTTTAATTCAATACATATTTTTAAATTTACTCTTTTAAATTTTGATTTGGGACAAAGACAAATGCTGACCTGGTGTGGCAAGGCACTGTTGATGCCTGCCACTTTAAGAGCGAAGCCAAGCAGCCAGCAGGTGCCTTATTGCGGTGGCCATTTTAGATCTCTGGCCATCCATATAAACAGATCAGTTTGCTGCTGGCAGGCCAGGCAGTGACATCACCTGGCTGAAAGGCTACATGCAACAACCTGGAGGTAAGGGCAGGAGCTGTAGGGGATGGTTTGGAGGCTTCTAGTCCTGGGCATGACCTAAAACTGCACCCTGCTGGGAGTTGGTAGCCTGGTGGGGCTCTCAGTGGCACAGGAGCCCCCAGGAAATGCCAGGCCAGTTATCACCCCGGTGAAAGGCGGGTCGGGGTGCCTTAACCCTAGCTCTCACCTTAGGGTGGGTCATTTGTCATCAGAGGTAGTTGGGGCCAGGCACAGCTGAGGCCACCTGAGCCCTGTGGGGTGCAAGACCCCGAGGAGTGAGAGTGGGGGGCCAGGCACGGCTGCGGCCACCTGAGCCCTGTGCGGTGTAGGACCCCGAGGAAACGTAGTTGGGGCCAGGCACAGGTATGGCCACCTGAGCCCACCAAGGAGGGAAGCCCTGTAGCCCCAAGTGAAGGGGGTGGTGTGGAGCCCCAAGTAAAGGGAGTGTAGGTATGTCTATGGATGCCTAAGGCTGTAGTTTGGGCCAGAGGCTGAGTAAGGGGGCTCAGTCTGAGAGAGAGGGACAAGTCCTGACCCCAGTAAGTCCTCCACTGCTGGGAGGCCAAGTGTGGGTCAAAAACAGCAAGACCTATAGTTGAGCACAATGACCTGCTGCTCTGGGGGTGTGTGAGAGTCCCTGTGAGACCCCAGAACACCAGCCGTAGTGTGAGTTAAGAACGCCCTGGTAAGGGGTGGCCCTAGAAAGGGGATTCATAGATTCGTAGATGTTAGGGTTGGAAGGGACCTCAATAGATCATCGAGTCCGACCCCCTGCATAGGCAGGAAAGAACGCTGGGGCTCGAA
>NW_005841961.1:681255-704934 GCF_000455745.1 Alligator sinensis | reverse complement strand
CCAGTTCCTCCAAGTGACTCTGCACCATCTCAGGGTCTACGCATGGTAGTCTGGCACCTTGCTGCTGCCTCCCTACAACCCCAGTGAGAGACTTGTCTTGCCCCTCTCTTAGGAACACTGAGGCAAAGAACTCGTTGAGGAGTTCAGCCTTGTCCCCCCTGTCCGCCACCAATTGCTTCTGCCCATTTAGTAGGGGTCCTATTCCTCCCTGGGCCTTCCTTTTACTCCCTATATATCTAAAAAAAAAATTCTTGTCCTTTACTTGGGATGCCATCCTCAGCTCCATGGTAGCTTTGGCCCATCTAGCTGCCTCCCTACAAGCGCGAGCAGAGGAGGTATACTCCTCTTTGGTGATCTCTCCCTGTTTCCACTTTTTATGTGCTCCCCTTTTGGCCCGTAGGCTGCCCTGGATTTCTCCTGGATTTCAGGGATAGAGAGGAGGGACCCCAGTGGGGGAGAAGAACCAGAGGGCTGGGAGCCCAGTGTGTCAGAGTGTGTGGAGTTGCCCTGGGAAGGGGCCAGGGCAAGCTTAGACCTGATCGGATAATTGCGTGACCACTACCCCAGTGAAGGCTGCGGGAGAGGTGCAACAGATGGTATGTCTGCCACCCAAGGTATGAACTAGGTAAAGCCTATGGCCTAAGGGGCCCACTCCAAGAGGGAGCAAGGCAGTCTGAGTTGTCGATGCATGAAAGAGACCCTGTGAGAGGGGGTGGAGTGTGTGAGGCCCTAGTGAGAGGAGGGTGGTATGAATGCGTGTGTGACTGAGACCTGACAACAAGGCCTAAGCTTGGCCCGGCTGTAGGCTGGGAGCATTGTAACATCTGGATGCTATCTGCAAGGCTTAGGCTGCAGTCTTGGGGAGGAACAGAGCTGCAGATAGCACCCCATGGCATCTGGGCAAGAATGGCAATATCCCGTCTTAATTAATATCCTAATTAATTAACACAAAGGCATGGCAGGTGAGACAGGTGGGGGGTATGCCTAAAGGCAGGTGGGGAATCTAGCACTGTGGCTAGTCAGGGAGTCCCCCTTGCCACACCTGGTGCAATTTCTTGTGAAACAGAAATGCAAAATTACACTCAACTCTAACTTCAACCATTAATTTTAATGGGAGCATGGTTAGGCTATCATTAAGTTTTTGTTTTTTGCCTTTTTTATTTTTTAATAATACCTTTAATACACTCTATAGCTGTCAATAAGTACCCTTGAAAATCAATTAACTTGAGAATTTTGGTATTCAGCACATAGATTCAGGGTGCAAAATGGGTTTTTTTAGTGGTGTGCTGATATATTGGTTGCATATTAGCTTGGCACTGATAAAAGGGGAAATGACATTATCGATTATTGGCTTTTTTTGGCCATTGTAGCTGATAATGTTTACTGATATTTATGTCTTCTGGCCAGGGCCCTGGACACCTGGGCTCCCTCTTCCCTGTATGGCTGGGGCCCTGGATGTCTGGGTTCCCTCAGAAAATGGCAGGTTTCCCCGTGCAAGTGGGAAGCATTCTAGCCTGCAACGGGTCCTGCTTGAGGCAGCTGGGAGTGAAACACAGGGGACACTGCATGCATGTGCGTGACTGCATGCATGCACACGGCCAAGAATACAGCTGGGAAGCATGGAGATCAGCTCCCCTTAGGTAAGTCTATGGAGGGCAAGGGGTATGGGGGAGGGAAGGAATGTGGTGGGGGGGCAGATCAAGGCCCCCACAGTAAGGGAGGGAGTGGGGCAGAGGCTGGGGCTAGGGGTGCTTGGTTAATAATCAGCTATCAGTATCCAAGAAAATCTTTATCGGTACACCCCTAGGGTTTTTTTTAATGTTTTCCTCACTATTAGCAATGAATAATCAACTGCACACCATATCAATTCTCTGGTGTTCTAGCAGCTATAGAAACATAGTCTTGGAACTATAGTGGTTGCTTCAACTAATGGTTGAATTTGGCCCTAAAGTGAATCACTTCATCAGATCGTAGTAGAGCATTTATCACTCAGAGCAAAACTGACTGTCAGGTAAAACAGTTTCACAAATTGGAAAATTAAAAACAAGAGAAACAATTTAAGTAATTGAGCTACAAAAACATTGAGTATTTTGCGCAAAGACTGCAACCTCTTACCTCAAGAATAGGACACATTATTTCTGCTGTTGTACCTCCTTGCTTTTCACAGAACTTAAAAAAAGCTTCCAGATAAGACTAAACAAAGGACAAAAGAAAAAATGGAACACTTTAAATAGCTGCATATTAAAGTGCCAGTAGAACAAAGCATATGATCATAGATTTAGTTTAAATACATAAATGCAACCAGTGAAGTTTCTTGTACTACTCACAATCTTAAAATTAGGCATGTGTGTAATTGTGATTTGGGGTTTGAAAAATTAAAATGCAAATACCTCTCTAATTGTCAGGAGATTATCTCTTGGATTCCTCTCTGCACCTGACCTAGTTAGTCAAACCTCTAAATGTCTGAGATTTTTTTTTAGGGTAGTGTTACAGACCCCACTATATTTTGAGGTGTTTCTGGGCTGTCATGCATGTATTCTTGAATTTCTTTTACTGACATAGCATGTGTAAGTTACATATAAGTAGTGTTGAGCTGTACTGAGCCTTATTGTTATTACATCTGCATGATGGGTCCCAATCCCCATGTGGTCGGGGAAACAGCTTCCCCTGCAGCCAGCATAGTTCTCACCAACTGGTGGGGATTGAAACCAGCCTCCATGTACCCTGCACCCAGGGAGTCTGGAGCCCCCGTGGCTGCTGCAGTGGGGCAGAGCAGGGCAGGAGCAGCCCTGCACTGGGCTGCTTCTGTCAGGTGCAGTTTGCTCCCAGCAGGACGCATGTGTAGACATATGCCAAGGAGCTCATTAATGGCATGTTAATTGCACGTTTAGACATGCCTACTGAGAATTAACTTCTGACATGGGTTTGTTTGCTCATCCAGTAGACCATGGTGGATGTGTTCTTAGTGAAACAGGCCCTCTAGGCAATGACAAGTTTGCATTTTAACAGGAGAGACCTTAGAGGTGATGAATATCACCTAAGGATATTTCTCGTGGTGGAGAACTTAAATAAGAGAGTATCTTTCAGACATCTGGAAAGAAGAAAATATTCTTCTGGTCATAATTCGATGAGAAAAAGCTTTTGGTTTGGTAAACACACATACTGGGGTGGGGCGAGCTGGGACACGGGGCAGGGAGGTTATATGCATAATACATGCTTTCCAAGAAGTCAGTGTATGTAAATGGATGGGCAAGAAGCCATACTTAAGCCTTGCCATGAGAGCAGGTGTTTATCTTTAGTTTGCTTAACCATAGGGAAATACTAGACTCCGTCAGCCAAGAGGCTGATTATTCCGGCAGAAGACGCTGACAGAAAGGTCAGAAGCAGAAGCTGCTTTCTAATTTATTAAGCTGGATAAAAATTTAATTCTTGGGTTTAAGATGCAGTGTAAATCAGATTATTGTTCTGATATTTTCTTTTATTTGTTTATTCTTATATCTCTTCTCTGTATTTCATCTTATGGTTACTGATTTATTGTTTGCTATTATTTTTATAAACTTTTGATTATCATTTATAACACACTTATTGGCAATGATAACTATGACCTTAGAGCATTTGACCATACAGGCAGGCATCTTCTCTGGAAGTGGGGATCTAGCATTTCTGAGTGCCGCTACTGGCCAACGATCTTATTCTAGCTTGAAAACCCCCTGCTGCTAAGATCGAGTAAGACACAGGTAAGGTGGGTAAATCTGAGGTGCCATAGGTCAGGGAAGTGGCTCTTGGAGTACATCAGTCTGCTCTTAGTGGTCTTAGTAGGCCTGTGCAAAGCAGCAAGTATTTGCTTCAGATTCAGCTGATTTGGAAGGACAGTGATTCGGTTCAGTGATTCAAATTACTGTCCCTGTTCAATTCAGCCAATTCAGAATTGGAGATTCAGCACCAATTTGGAGATTTGGCCAAGACTATACAGGCAGCAGTCCTCCATGATGCTGGACACAGCTGCTTCCAGCTGGCTGGTAAATCTGTTGTGGAGGGGAGAGGGAAGGGGTGTGTTGGGGGAAAGATCAACACCCCCACAGTGAGGGAGGGATTGGGGTTGGGGCAGGGACAAGCTGCCCAGCTGGGCTGGGAGGCACGGGGCTCGGGTAGCGGGGCTCCCACCGTCGCGCACTGCCGGTCTGGGAGCTACTTTTCTGGTGGCTACTCCAGCAGCTCTTGCCACTGGTCTGGGAAGGCATGGGAGCAGGCACGTGCCCCAGGATCTGCGCAGGGCAGGCTGGGCCAGGCCGTGCTCCAGATGGGCGGTGGAAAGTGCTGGGAGCAGGGGCTATGGCTTCCCATTGCTCACCCAGCCGGGCTGGGGAGGCACGGGATGGTGTGCACTGCCTCAGACAAGTGGCACGCAGCGGTAGAAGCCATTCCAGCCTCCCCATGCCTCCCGGACAAGCTACAGCTTCGCCCCACTCTGCCCCAGCTGGGTGAGCAGGGGCAGGAGTGTGCACCCAGATTGGGGCAGGGTCGGCAGCAGGAACTATGGGGAATTTTAGGGTGGCTGCAGCCCCCCCCATAGCCACTGCTCCATTGTGCTCTGTGGGGCGGGCAGAGCCAGGGCTGCGCTGCAGGCTGTGGCTGGGGCTAGCTGCCTGGAGCGCAACCCTGGTTCCACCCGTCCTGTGGAGCACAACCCGGCAGTGGGCAGCTGGGGCTAGCCTCCCAGAGCTCAGCCCACCCCGTGCAGATCTGAGGGCACATGTCCCGTTACCTCTCAGACCAGCGGTGAGAGCCACCAGAGGAGCCACTGGAAGAGCAGTTCCTGGAACAGTGGTGCACGGCAGCATGCAGTAGCAGGCGCCCCCCTCCCCAAGGTCCATGCCCCCCTGCCTCGGCTGGGCAGCTTGTTCCAGCCCTAGCCCCAATCCCTCCCTTGCTGCGGGGGCATTGATCTGCCCTCCTCCCTCCACCCACCACAACAGACTTACCAGCTGAAGGCAGCTGTGTCCAGTGTCGTCCAGGACTGTTGCCTGTATAGTCTATGGCCGGAGAGATTTGAATTGATTCAGAGGCTTCTGAATCGATTCAGACCTTTTAATGGGTCTCCCGATTTGATTCGGATTTGGAGATTTGGCTGCCGAATTGGGCCAAATCTCCTCCAAATCAAATCAGCTACCAAAGCTTTGCGCAGCCCTAGCAGACAGTAGGGAAGAGTTTGGGGCTAAGGGGCACCTCTGAAGGTGTGACAGCATGCTGGGAGTATGTCTTAAAGGTGTACCTAGCCATATCCAGTGTTAGAGCATTTCACAAGTAGTATTATCCTTTTATGTTATAGAAAGACATTTTCTACTGCATCACATGATCTTATCAAAAGAAGCCATTATTAGCTACACAGTAATCATAAATGTGACAGCCCTTTTAAAGCTGTGCATGGGATTTCATGTTGGATCCAAAACAGTTCTGCCTAAAGTTAGGGCTAAAATAATGATCAGATTCACATCTCACCTGAGAACAATGAAGGAAGGAATTCTTATTACAGGTTATAATGGTCCCCATGACCACATGGAGGAATTAAGAGAGGGTTAAGAAAGAGTACTAACAAGCTCAAGTGCTATGTATTTGCATTTACAAGTGCAAATAATACTGCTTTTGCTATACAAGTATTCTGTATATTGCTGTTGTTCACATTTTCATCAAATGAAAGACAAATATGTTATTTCTTCCCTAATTTCCTATTTTATGATCTTTAGCTTTAATTTTTTTTTCTCTCCTATGTGACTTGGAAGAATTAAAAGAGTGGATTAAGACAGAGATTTAACAAACATAAATACAACAAATTGCACTTGTAAATTATTTCTACTTATTTGCACTTTTAAATGCAAATATATAGCACTTTCAAACAAACAGAACAATCTAAAGAGTCTACTTTGGTTTCTTAAGCTTAGCAATTCTGTGATTTTGATGGATGATTTAGTTATTTAATAAACAAATGGATGTGGGCAGAGGCCTTACAGAAAAAGCATTTTCATTAAGTGAGATTTCAAATTAGAGCATGGACATAGAACTTGAAATTTTAAATGTACCATTTTAAATGTAGAGTTCTGGAAACCTAGATTCAGTTCTGTCTCAGGAGTATGTCTCATTTCATTTCCCTATGCCTCAGTTTCTCCATCACTAAAATGGGAACAACCCCAGTAAATGGAGATAATCTCCTCTGCAGTGTGCCTCAAGATCTACTGATACAAACGTGTAAGTATTAAATTACTTGCCTTGTACAGTTTGTTACGCATTATTTCAATGTTCATTTCATCCAGGTCATTCTCAGACAAGCAGTCTTGAAAGAAATCAGCTGAAAGCAGAATTTTTTTTAATTACAGAGTAAATTCATCTGTATATATGCAGGTATCTCTGGCTAGTAGTCATCTATTGATTTTGTAAGCAAGAACCTGGAGGTTTTATTGCACAAAAAAGACTAATGGGCAAGATGGGAAGGAAAACATTTTGAAATCCTCCTGGTTCTTGTTTTTCTCTCTCTCTCTCTCTCTCTTTATACTTGGTCTCTGGTGGGAGGGAAATTAATCAAGCAGTTCAGTGTCAAATGTATAAATCTCCAGAAAGTTTCAAATGAGAAATGACAATAAAATTACAATTTTAAGTGTTTTATTTACTCCCAAATAAATGGGTTGGGCTTAAGGGAGATTTGTAGTGGGCAATGAGAAGAAGAATCCTCTTTCCTTCATCTTGGAGGTGGGCTGCAGAAACGTGGGTGTTACATTACACCCTGACGATGAGTACATGCTAAATCTGAGGACAGTTATGTGGTATTAAAGTCAGAATGTGCTCTAAGCAGCTGCACTTTAAGGCAACCATATCTGATCTGCACAGCTGTGACTAACTGCTAGAGGGCCGGCAAGCAGTCTTGGCTAGGTGCTAGGATGTCAATCCCTGTTCTGGGAAGGTTGTTGGGGGTTAGAGCAGGGGAACTTCCTGCAGCCCTGTGCTCCCATCCTCCCAAGCTCTTGGAGAATGGAGGATTCACTTCACTACAGGCTTCTGGTACTTGCCAGGCAGTGATCTAATATATAGCTTCAGAGCCAGGACAGAATTGGCAGTGACTCTGAGATGGTCTTTTGGAGGAGCAATGAGGAATGGCAGGGTCATGCAGCAAAGCCTCAACTACATTTGCAACCTAGTGTCTGCAGCTCCAAGCAGTGCCTGCAGTGTGGACAAAACATGTAGGATCAAACAGAAGAAGATACAGTCCAGGGGCAACTCTAGCTCCTAGAATACCTAAGGCAGCCCCAGAACTCTTAGCCCAGTCACTGTAGATTCGATTTCTCTGTGTGTGTGAGTGAGGGAGCCTATTCTGGACCAGTAAACCGTCACAGAACTGGTGACCCCTGTTTAGGCATACTCTTCACTGGTACAAAGCCCTGCTGCTCACAGCACCACCAAACCCCTTAGCTTCCCCTCTCACCATGCCATGGCTCTCAGATAATGTCTCAGATGTAGCCATGGGAGACATAGAAGGACACAGAGTAAACAACTTATTGGTGGTGTTCAGAGGAGCATGAAGCTATAGTTGCCCGGAGGAGGGTTTGCATGGCAAAAACATGGAGCTTGACTCGCTCCCTTCTGGCAGCTCTATGCTCTGGCTTCTCTTAGGAACACAGAGCCACAGCTGTTAGGAGGAGATTTATCACAGCAGAATCATGAAGGGAGGGAGAAGCATACTCCTGCAGCACTAAACCCTCCCCCAGTAGCTGCAGCTCTGTGCTGGTAGAGGAAGCCAGAGCATGTTGCTGCCAGGAGAAGGAAAACATGGTCTATGCTCTTACTGTGCAAACTCCTCTTTTGATGTCTTACCCTACCAGCATGGAACTCCAGCCTCTGGGAAGAGGTTTAGTGTAGCAGGAGCATGAGGCCACAAGGATGCCACCATGATCTGCCTGCTGGGCCTTGGGGCTGTTGTATTGACAAGGGGTGCACTGTGGCAGCCCCTCTACTGGCAGGACCCCGCCTGCCCCCCAGGCAATACCACCTTCTGGGCAGTAGAGTTTGGGAGGGTGTCCAGATAGTTCATGGAGTGGGAATCTGGAAGTGATGCATTCTGGGATGCTGGAGGACCTAAATTGCTCATTTTATTTCTGTGGAAGCTGACTGACTGCTGGGAGCCAAATGACATTTCTACAACATAAGCACAACCCAAAGACATTTCTCACCCAAAGTGGCATAGTTTTGAGATGCTCAGAGAGCATCTAGCATAAGTTTTCTCTCTCTAACATGCAAACAGTCATGCTTTAACTGTCTTTAGCATATGTACGTGCTACTTGTAATGTGTAACAATACTCTTACTCATACCTAAGTGCTGGGATATTCTTCCCTTCCTGGCACATCCTCTATGTGTGTGTTGACTGTATAGTGGAAGAGCTAGAGGATAACAGAGGATACTCTAGCTTTCATCTGTCCCTAGTCCATTCTTGCTCTACCTTTTTTTTTTTTATACAAGGAATACCCACAGAGCTGAACTCAAAATAGTAGTGCAGGAGTTGCACACCACATTCTCACTTTTGTGTAGCCATTAATTCTTCATCTTACTTTGCTTGTAAATTGTATTGTATTGTATCCCCAACCCTTCGTCTGATTTGTCTTTAGATTACACATCCTTCATGATGGAGATTGTCTCTTTCTGTTTGTAACATGCCCACTGGATGCCTAACCCCAGTTGCTATTATAACACTACTAATAACTGGTGGCTTTTTACTAGGGAGCCTTTGCACCTACAGAAATTTGGATAGGTTTTTCTTATACATATTTCACTTAGATAAACACCTGTTAGCAAGTCTAAAGTTTGAAAAAAGGACTCAACCATTATCAGTCATTTGATATTTCTGAAAAGTAGTTATAAAAATATCCATTTCCCTAAAATATTTTGTTTGTGCTGACTACCCCAGGTATATAAAAGGTGCCTGTTTGAGTATAAAAGTATCTGAGCAACATATTTATTAACTGTTTATAAGTTAAATTTTAAAATCCTATAATATCTGGTGAAACAAATGATGTGATATAAAGTGAGCTTATCAACAGCACAAGAGGAGGAACATCTGTAAACAAATGAGAAATCATCATTCATACCCAATGGCGTGTCAACCAAAATAGCATTGAAAAGCTCTGAAGGTGTTTGGGCAATGCTGACTGCTTCCATTTGCTCAAAACTGCCCAATGGATGGCACTTCGGAACAAGTTCAGCTATTGGACGTTGATGCAGTGTACCAGTTATCAAGAGAATCACATTGTCAATCATATAGCTGTACCTAAATTTGAAAAACAAAAGGGGAAAAAGGCTTGTTTTCCTTTTAAGGAAGTTTGCTTTGAAAAAAGTGAGAAAGAGAAGACTATTTGTTAATTTAAAAAGAGATCTTATGGTCATAAATCGCCATATACTTGCAACATTGCTAGCTGCTCAGACCCTTCCAGTAAATAAGGACTGCTAGATAGTAAAAATAAGGACTGCTAGATAGCAGCCTAGATAATATTAATTTTGAACCCTAAAGTTGCTTTGACTTACAAGTGTTTTTGAACTTCTAAAGAGAAGTGGGAGCCAGACCATGAGTAAAATAGTCAATTGCATAGCTTTGGAGTCTGATTTTATTTTAAGGTCTGACCATAGATAGCACCAAAAGCACATTGTGTTGGGTTAGCAGCAGCATCTTCTCAAAACTAAAGCTTTTCTGGAATACTTCTCCCTCCCATAGAATACCTTTTGATAACAACTAATGTGCCTTTGTCTCAAGCTCTGCAACCATCCTTATGGTGAAGATTAATTTCTTGGTAACACAATTCCAAAATGATTGCACTGCACTATCAGGACTGTTAAATGCTACAGGCTGAATCCTGTTCAACATATTAGGTGTCTAAGGCAATCTTAGTCCACACTGCGTGAATCCCTGAAAAAACATTATCCCAAAAGTCAGTGAGTCCCCCTTCCTGCCACTTTTTGTGACTGAAGGCTAAGATAAAGGTGTGTTACAAAATAAGATGATTGAATAGTGGTTTGGAAACTCAAGTAGGGTGGAAATGGATTAGCTCTAAGTATACAGAACTAGTGTATGTGATCAAACAGGAGGTCTGCAGGCCTTGTTCACCTGTCCCCTAAGTGTATCAGGAAAGTTTCTCCAGAGATGCCCCAGGTGGTTGTTCTCAAGTTTAAGAGTCTGGCATATTTGAGAGCAGTCCTATAGCACACCCCTAGAACAGCTTCACTGCCACATTACCAGGTTTGATGTGTAAGTGGGAGAAGGTATGCAGGGCATGACTGTGCCCTTCCTTGATGGTCCTAGGGATGTGGTATAGTCATACCCTGAGGGACTGACAAATGTGAATGGGATAGATTTGATAGTGTTTACCTCTGATATTTATAATATAGATACTAATCTTCATTTTGCTTCACTCCTCCAGAATTCTACTAGAGAAGCACACGAATGAATGGACTTTCTTATGCAAAATTTGAGAGGGTGCTAACAGGTCCTGCAGCTTTTATTCAATGATGTGAAAGGCATGTCATGTACCATAAAATAGTGTTATCCTGCAGTACTGCAAAACATCTGTGTTTATTGGGAAGAGCCTATTCATGTATGGGAGCATACATGTGGCTGTGTATGCAAAATTCTGTGAACCAGTAGCTGAATTTTGCACAGCAATGGTATACATCTATTCTAGTGCAGTCTTCAGTCATCATGACACAATTTGTTAGTACAGACACAAAACCAACTCATCTGTCACGAGAAAAAAAATAACTTGTGTGTCAAGTAAAACATTATTGCCTTCAAATAATCCAGGAAGTAAAACCTTGCAAGGTTGTTGTTCCTATCTGGAGTAAACAGGTAAACATCCCAACATAAAACAGGTCTCTGTTCTCTCATTAACATCTTGTTAAGATCACAAATTTGTGAGTTGTATCAAGACCTGATCATTCTATTAATTTAATATAACATAGAATACAGGCTTTTTAACCAAAGCTAATATTCCGGTCAGAGAAAATTGTCTTGCTTTTATGTTCAAATTGTATGTTAAAAATATGGCACCTCAGTTCAAATTTAGACTGTCACCTTTAAATTAATTACAGAGCTTGTTATATGTGTTCTTATTTAGAATTGCTATCCTGAACTATCCTGAATATCATGAAATTGTTTATCTTGCCAAAAAAGTCCCTAGCATTAAAGAAAATCATAATTTTAGAATTTATAAATACCATCTCCCAATCTGATTCCCTCTCTGCATTGAGAAGAAATCCCATTTTGTAGTCCCTCACTGTGCAATAAGAATAGCTTTTATTTAGGTTTCCAAACACTCAGCTTCACTTCTGTAATATTAGTGTCACAGAAATATCACTTTTCACCCAGTTGTATGTAAATTGCAAGAACAAGAAATTGTCCTTTCTTAGCCTTGTAATATTTGGTTGGATATACATTTATTTTTAATGTTCAAATGAGGTTTAAGTTTAAAAGAGGTATAAGTTTAAATGAGGAGGTAACTTTACTTACGTGATAAAGTTTAAAAATGTGGCAAGTGGCTCAAAAGCATGATTTCTAAAGTAATGAAATTCTGTGAGTAGTTTGTCTTTCAATTTGTCATCAATGGTGGAAACTGTGAGAGGGCCAGTTTCATTGGCTAAGAAGTTTCCATAATCTGTGGTTTGTAGATGTAACTTCAAGTCTATAAATAGATTCAAAAGAAACTATGAGTATAATTTGTCATTATGATAGAAATAGAACAAATTGGAATAATCTTACATTTTCTTTTCTTTAAAACCCTATATTTGATCAGTAAAGGCCTAATCTTATTCCACTGAAGTCAAAGGAAGGCTAGCCATTGCCTTCTTTAGAGCAACTGCACTTCCTTTTCAAACAAGATTTATTCTACACGGGGGCTAGGGATGGGGGAGAAGTTTACAAGTAGTTTTTCCTCTCTCAAAGACTACATACACTAGGGGAGGAGGTTTAATCACCAGAGAGTCCTATTGATAAGACTGTGGGAACAAATCTCCCAAATGCACTCCTTTGCCCTCCCCCCTCCCAAGTTTACCTTGTGCATTATTTTGGCTGCACTAGTTCTCAGAGAGCTTTCTGCAATGGAATAATTGTTCTCCAATTAATTTTCTTTTGCCAGGATTTCCATGAATTAGTTTATGGTGGTAGGATCTGAGATAAACCAAAATTGAATCTGGTTTATGACTTTCATGTGGCTTATTTAATCATCATATAGCAATATAATCATATAGCAAGGCATGTGAGGAGATAGGCAGCAGAGCTCAAATGTAAAATGTAATGGTATTGCTCAGATCAGATACTGGGATGTGGCTAAGCGCTATGTATGGTGTAGCTGAAGAGGGTTTGAAAGATCACTCTTATGCTCTCTTGACATTTGAGTTATCTGACCTTTAGACTGCTGTAACTTACTTCTGCTGTTAGCATCCCTCAAGGAACTGCCTCAGAAGCTGGGTTCATTGTGAACATAGCAGTATCATGTCCATGCTGTCTGCACTGGCTGGGGCAGAAAGTGGGGTGGTCAGCAACTCTGTGCCACCAGAAGATTCCTCTACGTAGAGTCCCTTAGCCATTCTCCCAAGGCTGTATAACCATTTCACCCCCAGGGCAGAAGAAAGGATTTGGATCTATTCTTAATATTGAAAATTTTGCATCTCATTTTAAAAAGCCACTTCAATGTTGCATTATTTATATATATAAATAGAATAGAATGTATATATATATATACAGAGAGAGAGAGAGAGAGAGAGAAAGAATGCATTTTTATATTATATGTTATAATATATAACCCTATATTATGTTAACACAGTTGTTGTAAGATAATGGTTTTGGATAATGTTATGGGGCTTATTTTGTGTTTTCAGTGACTGCATTTTCAAATTAATTCCCAAGTGGAGAATTTCAGAATGTACTAGATTAATTATAATACTTGGTACTCTGCATTCAAAATTCCCAGAACACAAGATAGTGCACTGTAAATTCATACCCAAGGGTACTATGCAGTAACTTCCCTGTGTGGATAACTTTACAGAGTGCTTTATGCAGAGATACTGCCACTTAAACTCACTGCCGTACTTGCATCACATATGTTCACTGGGAAGGTTTGTCCCAGTTAATACATGTGCAACTGTCTCTAGAGCCTTCTGAACAACGCTGAATACTACTATTATAAACAAATTCTTTAATAAAGGATGCTTATTAAACAAGTCTTATTGAGTTAAAGACAAGGCTGCCAACAAAAACTTTAAAGCTTGTATCTTTTCAAGCACAAAGAAGATGAAGTCAGATAACTGGAAATATTCAGAGTTCTACAGTACAGGCCTTTTCAGGAAGGAGAGAGAGAGTCCAAATGTTCAACAGGGAAAATACTCAGCTAAAAGTCATCTATGGAAAATAGCTAGAGAAAAAGAAAAAATAATCAAACATGTATTATATAGAATTATGCTTACATCAAATCTAAAAGTATAAGAACAATTATAATAATTTTATACTTGCTATACTTTGTATCATATACCTACCTTTTTTATTAAGAGAAAAATTATCCGTAACCATTTTTTTCTTTTTCTTTTTTTTGTCACAAGGAAGGGGTTAGAGTGCACAAATGCATCATAAGTAGAGAACTGGAAATCAAGTAATATGCAGTCTATTTTCATTTTTGCTACTGATTCATCTGCCTTGATATCCTCAAAGTTTCCTTTCTGGTATCCTGAGATACCAGGATCCTGCTTTTAAAGGGTTAGCTGGCTAATTTACCCAGATATAAGCATCAAGCACTATAAAAAGCTTTCAGCTTTAGTGATAAGATCAACATGAGAGGTATGGAGCAAACTGGGACAGAAAATTCTACCTTTTCAGACTGCTACCATTACTAAGTTTGGCTCATGCCAAAGCAGAGTACTCTGAAAAAGATTAGCTCCATAAACTGTGAAATTCATCTTTATCCTTTCTGTTTGGTAAGAGCCAGTGAGAAATGCCTTCTTTTAATAGAAAAAAAGGCAGTGTTTTTCCCAATCCTCAAGAAACCAGTGTTTGACCTTAAGGATCTCCTCATCAGCTCTTCCATCTTCAGCCATATATACTTGAATAAATTAGTTGAGAAAACTGTAGCCACCAAACTCCAACAGTATATAATTTTAGCTGACATCCTGTATACCACAGTTGAGGTTCAGACCAGTGCACAGGACAGACACTGTGCTAGTCACTATATGATGACCTCCTTGTAGCTGTTTACACAAATGAGATCTCCATACTAATATTGCTACACCACTCTGATGTCTTTGACACAAGGTATGTTGCTGCTTCCAAATATACTTCTCCAACAGAATTTAATCATGATGGCCAAGTATTATTGTACTCTGTAGACCTTCACCTATGGAATCTCATGGGAAGCTATACTAGTCTTTATTTTCAATACCTGGGAGAGACAGTGAGATGCCAATGCCATGGCTTAGCTACCAGCAATATGCTGACAACTGTCATATTTCCTGGTGCAACTACTAAATGTTAGAATATTTGCAGGAAATTAGCTCTTGGACAACTAACAGATAGCTTAAGCTAAACCCAGGCAAAATCAGAGTGATACTGGTCAGAAAGGACTGGCCAAGGCCTTGTCTTGGCCTCCAGTGAAAGGCAAACAGATCCCCCAACTCATCCAAGTTGTGTAAAGTGTCGTGATTCAATTCAACTTGCAATGCTTAGATGACCAGGTAGAATCAGTTTTCAGAAGTCATCTTTTTTCTAGAAAACTTCACTTCTTCCCCCCAGTTGGTCATGGTAATCTATGCCTTTGTTATCTCCAGGCTGGATTACTGCAACTCATATCAGAATATAAATGAAAAGATAATGCAAGGCTTCCAGTTGATGTGAAATCTCACTGCCCACATTTTGCATGTGTCACATTGCTGTGAGCACATCAGTCTTGTGATCCAGTCTCTACACTGGCTCCTAATCAACTCCCCTATTAGTTAATGGGCTACAACTTAATTTCAAAGCAATAATTCGCCTAATCTGCAACTACATCAAAGAATAAATTTTATCTATGAACCACCATGACAATGCAAATATCAAAGCTCAGGAAGAAGGTAAGTACTTCATAAAACATTCTTTGTTGAGGAGATCTGGCTGTGGAATAATTTCTATAGGTGAATGGGTAGATCCATTTTTAGGAAATTTGGCAACAATCTAACTTTTCGAGAAAGCCTCACTGTAAGTAAAACAATTCAAATAACCCAAGTGCCTCCAAACTCCCATTTCCCTCAAAAATCCTTCTTCAAGCAGAATTCTAGCCCCTTGAAAGAAGAAGTATAAAAGTCCATGAAGTTTACTAAGGACTTTTCTCTTGATGCTGCTCTCGTATCAAAGGTATTGTAATGCTATGGTCATGGGCTATGGTACATACTATGGACTCCTCTACACATTGAAGGTATCGCACAATTAACTGGTTAATTGCACTATTATGTCAAGACCAGCAACACGTGCAAAGTACTATCATGCCATAAAAAGCTCCAACCAGCTATAAAGTTAGACCTCAAAAATGTGTACTAACCTTATAGCTGGTTGCTATCTAGCTTTAATTTGCATGTGTAGCAGGGTCTCCCTTGCAGCTGGGAGCTCCACTGATGGGACTCTCAGCCATAGGAATGTACCATCCCAGTAGTACCCTGCAGCTGCTGAAACCCAGAGTCCTGCAGCTGCAGATGCTGGGCTCCCTGCAGTGTTCCTCCCAGTACCAGGACCCAGCAGGGTCCCATCAGTCACAAGGCACAGCTGCAATCTCCCATCCAAAGCGGGTTTTATGTGTCTGTAAGGCTGGGAGATCATGGCAACTGCATCTCCCAGTCAGTCCTGGGGGTTCATGGGCACCCCAGTGGCTGAGAGCCCCTCAGCTGTGGGGGCTCCCAGCTGAGGGACCTTGCTTCTTTCTTGCCAGTGCAGGGGGAGCCCAGGATTGGGCTCCCACTGCACCAGCAATAAGGTGCCATGGAATCTAATGCATGATCCACTGTCTAATAAGGCACAGTGGGATCTAATATATGATCCACAATCACACTTCTTGCCATGCATGTGTGCATTTGTGTTGATCATGCATTAGATCCTATTGCACCTTTACCTACACATTTAGAGGCACCCTAAGATATATAAGACCAGCAAAAAGCAGCACTCTACTGACTTAACTTCACCATTGAACTACAATTTAAAAGTGGTTTACATGGAACCTACCCAGGGATTCATCATATCAGCACATTTGTCTGTACCTTGTACTTTCACAATCCCTTTCACTGTACAGTGTGTCTTCAATAATTTTTCCTTGTGACGCCCTTGTAAAGTAGAGAATCATCATTGTTATCCTTTTACAGATGGAAAATTGATGCAGGGACAATGACTGGCTCAAGGTCATGAAAAAGTTTTTGGTGCACCAACAAATGGAAGCAGGTCTCCAAATCCTAGTATGTTTTCTAACCATTGGTTGCTCATTTTACTGCCAAGACTACAGCCTGGATTTTGACAAAGGCTAATCATTTAGGGCTTGCTCTCATTGCAAGGCCTGGTATGTTGGGGACAGGACCACACCACTAGTTGTGTGGCAATTCTGCTGGCCATAGGGTAACTTCTTGGAAACAGGTCACCTTGGTATACAAATTATAGTGAAGGCCTTTTCTATCCTGGAGCAGACCATGAAATGAAGGTGCAAAGGTGGCCTAAAGCCACTTTAATACCCTCCCCAGCTTAGTTGTACTTACATTGTGATTCTCACCCAAGTGCAAAGTAAATATCCAAACAACTTTGAAATTTAAAAGGCCTCTGATTCTAGTTTTTAGTATGCTTTTTTAATATTGTGCAATACTTTTCCTAACTTAACCTGATTTAGGACTTAACCTATGGACAGAAACTATACTACTAAATACACTGTATAATCTGTTAATTTCCTCTTCCTCTAAACAATATATAGGTTTTCATGCCCATGGGGCTGGAAGTGGTAATTCCAGAAGACTGGGTGCATCTACACAAGACACTACATAGCTGTAGCAACAAACTACTGTGCTGTGGATCGTTGTGATAGCGTTGTAATATTATCGGGCATGCAGTAGCTTGTTGCTACTGTGCAGTAGCAGTTAAAAATAACCATATGGCAATGGGCCTGCACAGTAAAACCAGTTACTGCACAGTCATTTAGTGCCCGCTTAAGTCAGTAACAACTGTGCAGTCTGCTGCATGTGTAGATGCGCCCACTAGATATAACATATAATGTACACACTAATTACTTCCTGCTTCTCTCAAATATAATTAAATCTTTATTTTTGAACATTTAAAAACACACCTAAATCAGGGTATTGTTTCCCTCTTTGAGAAACATATTTATACTCTGCAGAAGACTTGGGAAGCATCACCTATAAATCTATTCTGCATTCCCCAGGGGACAAAGGAAGTGAGAAAGATCAGTTTAATAATTTAGTCATTTGTCCATGCTGTTTCATAAAGTTCTGGAGCTCTAGTAGCTCTCCCAGAAGGGCTTGTAAATTCATTGAATAGGAGTCATTTGATTCATGGAAATTACCTGCTGTAGCAGAATATCAACAGATTTTTTACACCATAATTATAGGTACAAAAGATGCTACAGAAACTGATCACACTGCCAGGCTTATCATGTAATATGGTAGTTGGTGGGGGTTATGTTTGGATAACTTTCAGCTGCTGCTTCTCCTTTCCTACCCACAACGCCACCATCACTGCATAAGAAAAGCCACTAATGCTTAAGACACAGTGAACCTTATATTTCTGTTCACTATACCTGTAAATCTGTCTGTCTGTCTATCGTAAATAATGTAAAAGATTTTTGTAAACTATTATAATTTTTATCTTGATTGAGGAAAAGAAACTATTTCCAGAAGAGAAGGTTCCTGCTGTGTTTATATTTTCAGAAATATCTGGAGAGGGGTCAACAGCTGCTTCTCTGCTTTCAACAAATCTGCATTATTCAGGTTGTGACCAGTTTGGTCTGCAGAAAAACTGTTTTAGGAACAATCATGTGTTCTGTTTACCACTACAACAAAGTCACCTTCACAGAAGCCTTTCAAAGTTAAAAACTAGTGCAATTTTACCTCCATAAAGCCAAATTTCCCTTTTTTGTTCCAAAGAATGCCTCCTAGCACTCTGAAAACTAGTAAGTACTAAAGTACTAAGAACGGAACTATTTTTGAGATATGTTAATAGCGTTAATACCAAATAATACATTTTCTTTAGGATTCTGTGAACCATTCTGTGTAGCCCAAAAGAGAACTATATAACTTTGCAGAATTCTACAGAATGATTTTAAAAATGCATCTCGGAAGGTATTTATCTCAATAACTTTCTCTGGCTATGATTTTTAAAGTGCCTTAGAGGTGCTGGAATCTCCAATCACCTAAACTGTTTTAAAAATCTCAACCTATAGATTTATAGAGTACTTTCTATACAGCCCTCTTGCCTTCATCCTATTCAGTTCTCTAGGATATTTTCATAAAAGAAAAAGCGGTTACCACTTAATCTCTTAAACAACATCTTTCTATCCTACTTTTTAACTTTCTTTTTAACCTCCCTCTTTTCTTTAGTTTTCTTCAAAGTTCTAGCCAACACTATTTCTTTATTAATAAGGTAAACTAATAGACTCACCTTCCAGTGTTTCACATTGTGCTAAGTTGACATAGTCTGCATTTCTCAAGATCCCAGCTTTAAAACCTCGGACCAGTCCTTCCAGGTACCCATGGTCCACATTGAAGTAAAACTCTGAGTACCCTTGCATGGAGAAAAAGAAATTTGGACTTTTCTCCTGTTTGGGGGGAAGGAAGAGTGTTAGCACTCAGTCTTGTGCTTCTCTTTGGAAGGTAGTCACTTAGTCAGAGTGACTTATTTCTTCCTGTTTATTCCTCCCTGCATAGCTAAGTTCCACTTTGCTTGATGCTTACACATCATTTAATCAGTCAGACAACAAATCCAGCTCCTTCCTGTCAGAGTCAGAAATTTGATCTACTGTGGTGCTAGAAGAAGTGGAAGAGAGAGCAAACTATTTAATTATTGCTTACAGAAAGTTCTTTGGACCAGACTGGAAAATGTACAATTTAAAAACCCCCCAACCCCGCTGAAACCTGACTAGCATTTTCATACTTCTTGTATGTATTATCATCATAAAATCCTCTCTAATCATATAGTAAGTAATGACTGAATTAGCTGTCTGAAAATAATTCAGGGTTTATTGGAAAAACTCAGATAATTTAAAATGTCTATCTGTTACTTGTTTTGATCCTCAAGAATTTTCCATTGCACTCCAAGAAAGATAACAATGTATAAGATTGGAAGATTACTATCATGATGTGATACCTTCATCCTGAGGTTTTCTCCTTGGTTTTTCATTTTTCATTAAATTTTTTTTTGCTCTCTCTCCATCTGACTTTTATCATACTCCTGGTGAGCGTAATATAAAAATAATGAGACCAATATTGAATAATAATTCTTGTTTTGTATATGAGACCAGAATCTAGAATCCACTGAAATAAATTAAATTTTCCAATGAATCGGTGAACAGTGGATCAAACCATGAACGCTGCATGCCCCTGGAAGCTAGGAAGCATGGTGACCGCCCACAGGTGTCGGCGGTGGTGTTGGAGCAGGGGTGTGGCAGGGGCCACCCGCAGACACCACTGGCAGTGGCGGCAGTGGCCAGTGGTGATCAGGGACTGCCTGCAGACACTGCCAGCGGTGTTGGCAGTACTCTTTGCAGGGGGTACACCACCAAGCTCAAGGAGTGCATGTGCACCCCCTATGTGTTGCCAATGGATCAGACCCAACTATTGCAGACAAGAGTGAAACTTCCATGAAATGCTTGACCTCTACTGGCCTTAGCAATGAGCATCTAGCTATCATCTGACCCTCATGTCTTGTCTAAGACAAGGGGAAGATGATCTAGAGATTTTTCTATCCAAACATGTCTTTCAAAAGAAAAACCCTTCTAAAAGCTGTATTTTTTTAGATTAATCTCTTTTATATAAAAGTCAGTGGCTATTTTAAGTTTTGTTAAAACTTTTTAAATTGTGTTAACTTGATTAACAGTGTATTAAACCTCCCTGAAATAAGAAGGATAAGAGTTAAAGGATAAGAAGCATGTATGCTGAAAATGGCTACATTTCTTAGGGTGGTGTTAGAGGTTATCTTTAAATCATCATAAAGGCAATTAAAATGTGAGCATTCACTCATTAAAGGGTGTTAACCTGTGCTAAGTACCCTCTAAGCTTTTTAAAGGTATGCAACTGTAGGTGAGGTTTATCTTTGATCAGTTTTACCCAGGTCATTCCAAGGTATCGTTAATCTGCTCTGGGAAAATAAAACACTCTATTTTCATTCCTCCAGCATCCCAAGGTGCACCATTACCAGCCTCTCCCCACTCCTTTCCTCCATGAACAAGCTTTTAACCCTTCTAAACTACTTCCTGGGGGGGGGGGGTGCTGACCATGAGCCAACACCCCCTGCTGCCCTCCAGGGATAAGACCCCAGGATATCTTGACCACTCTAAGCATCCAGATGCAACTCACCAGTTTGCTGTCTGCTCTGACACCCACATGCGAACAGCAACAGCAATCCTTCTACTTACCTCTATGAAGAGTATGAGCCAAACAACAGAAACCATTTCCAGCTGGATTTTAGCTCTGCCCTGACGTGGAATGCATGGGGTCTCAGCTCTGCCCCAGTGTGGTATGCAGTGATCCCCGTGGGTCTCAGCTCTCCTTTGGTGTAAGTACTAACCCAAACCCCTCCCCTCCCCAACCCAAGCCCAGTTCAGTGGAACATATGCAAGATTTTGATATTATTATTATTAATATTACAGTGTTATTATTTTCACTTCTTTCCTTTCACTTCTCTTTACTTCTCCCCCCTGCCCATTCACTTTACACAGTTTTTTTTCAACACTTTTCCCCTCCCACCCAAAGCTCCAGATGGCTCTTGCTGGCTGTGGAGTGCAGGAAGTCATAGACCCCATGGTGGTTTCTCTTCCTTCTAGCTACATGCCATCCTATCCCTTCTTCTACCCTAAAGGAGGAATAGAGTCCTGGCACCTTTCCACACCCCTGCTTACCAGATCTTCTAGTGGCAAGCCACAGTTATCTAGGTCTGAGACAGAATTAAACTGTGACTGCTTTGAAACTATTTTAACTTTACAACAGCACAACATTTCACAGATTTAAAAAGTTCTAAAGGTAACCTGTAACAGTTTAATCAATAAAAAGCCATATTCTAAATTTAAGTTTGTATGTGTCAGCTATCATCAAATTAATTTTTTGGATCATATGCCTAATATTTTTGGTTTTATCTAATAAATGGGAAGAAAAGGCCTTTAGGGCATTTGTACACATACATGTGATGCAGCACCAGGCACTTCTAAAAATGCCAGGCGCTGCATTGGGTACATTTGTATAAACAGCAAAATGTGCATCAACACTGAGATAATGGCAGTGGTGCACTTTTGAACTAAAACATATCAAACATGTTTTAGTTCAAAAGTGCACATCCCCCATTTTCTCAGCACTGATGTGCATTTCGCCATTTATACAAATGCATGCGATGCAGCACTGGGCGTGTCAATTCGCGTGCTCTGCAGACTCAATTAATCATGTGCTCTGCAGACTCGCATGTTCTGCAGACTCAATTAATGAATTTGTAGCACATCAGAGCAAACTGCGTGTATGTGTGTAAGTGCCCTTATAGCCTGTTAGGTGATATTTGTTCACGTGTTCATTTAGTATGCAGTTACAATGGGTATAGAGTCTACAAAATGGTTGACAGGGAGAGGGTTAGAACATGGATGGGCAATTATTTTGGCTGGAGGGCTACTTAACGAGTTTTGGTGAGCTGTCGAGGGCTGCATGGATCGCCCGACCCCTGACAGTTACTCCGCCTTCTGGTCACCATCTTGGGCCTGGAAATCTTGCCCCTGACCTTTCCACCAGAAATCCCTCCCTTTACCCCAAAAGTACCCACTTTGAGAGCAGGGTTGACATCTTGAAACTGGAAAAAAACCCAAATCATGTACTAAAAAAATCAAACATCTATTATAACTCATTTTAATTTTATTTAAAAATTAATTTTTGTCCCAATTTATGTGTGTTTGCATAGTGTATCCACAGGTGATTGCATAATTACTCAAAATACACTTACTCTTGCATACTGGGGGGCTAAGGGGGCTTGTATTTGGGGACTCTGTGGTTGGGAAGTAGGTGTGAGGGTATGGGGGTGTATGTGGGGTGTGAAGGGGTATGGATGGGGGTTATGTGGTTGGGGTAGGAGTGTGTGGAAGGGTGTGAGTGTGTCTGGGGGTATGGTAGGGATTGAAGTGTGTGGGAGGGTGTTAGTATGTGTGTGTGGATATGGTGGGGGGTGTGGGAGTGTGTGTGGGGTTATGGTGGGGGGGGTGGGACTGTGTGTAGGGCTATGGTGGCAGGGTGTGGGTACATGTTGGCAGTATGGTGGGAGGTGAGGAGTCAACCTTGCCTGTCCCATCCTGGCTGCAGCACACAGTTTCCGGGTGCAAGATTGGGACCCATATGACACAGCACGGGGCCAGCCCATCCTGGCCTGGCACAACGTGGTTCTGGTTACAAGGCTGGAGACGATACAGTGCAGCTCAGAACCAGCCCAGCCTGGCCCAGCTCCTCTGTGCTGTGCCACATGGGTCTCAGTCTTGTAGTGGGGAACCATGTGCTGCAGCCAGGATAAGCTGGGCTGGCTTCATGCTGCACCTGGTATGTCCCAACCTTGTAACTGGGAACTGCACAATGCAGCACAGAGTCAGCCCGGCCCGACCTACCCCAGCAGCTGTAGTTCCCCACTGCAAGGCTGGGACCCACAGGGCACAGCACAGAGCAGACGGGCTGGGACATACTGGCTCCATGCCGCACCACACAGTCTCTGGCCTTGCAACCAGAGCCACATTGTGCTGAGCTGGGCTGTGCACTGGCCAGGGCCAGTGGGGCTGTTCTGCTTCCCTCACCTCCAGCTGTGGGTGCTGCTGTGAGTGCTGCTGTGGCTGCCCCTACACCTGCCCCTGCTACACCGCACCATGTAACTCTGTATGGGCAGGCAGGAAGCTTCAGTGGGAGGCTCCTGCCCAGTGCATGGGGAGCAGTGTGGTGCAGCACAGCACAAGCTGCAGCTAGAGGCGAGTGAAGCCCATCCTGGCCTGGCACACCGTGGTTCTGGTTACAAGGTCAGAGACGACACAGCACAGCTCAGAACCAGCCCAGCCTGGCCCAGCTCCTCTGTGCTGTGCCACGTGGGTCTCAGTCTTGTAGTGGGGAACTATGTGCCGCAGCCAGGATAAGCTGGGCTGGCTTCATTCTGCACCTGGTGTGTCCCAGCCTTGTAACCAGGAACTGCATAGTGCTGCACAGAGTCAGCCTGGCCCAACCTATCCCAGCAGCTGTGGTTCCCCACTGCAAGGCTGGGACCCACAGGGTGCAGCACAGAGCAGACGGGCTGGGACATACTGGCTCCGTGCCACACCATGCAGTCCCCGGCCTTGCAGCCAGAACTACATTGTGCTGAGCCGGGCTGTGCACTGGCCAGGGCCGGTGGGGCTGTTCTGCTTTCCTCACCTCCAGCTGTGGGTGCTGCT
>NW_005841961.1:677306-680994 GCF_000455745.1 Alligator sinensis | reverse complement strand
GCTGAAGCTTCCCTCCTACCCACCTGCCCAGAGCAGCATGGTGCAGCACAGCACAAGCAGCAGCTGGAGGTGAGTGAAGCAGAACAGCCCCACTGCCCCGGCCAATGCATGCAGCTTCTGGTGGGTCTGGTGGCTGCAGCCAGCCAGCTGCTGCTGTGCTCCCCTTGCCTCCAGCAGCCACTCCTCTTCCCACTTCTACCCTCTGCTGTGCCACTCTGGCGGCGCAGGGAGGGAAGCTTCCCAGCTGAAATAATTGCCCGCCTCTGATCTGCTGCTTATACTCACTGGCATCCGCCATTATTAAGAACGTAAGAGACTGGTTTATGATTTTTGTTTATAGCTACAATATATACTGTGCTGGCACATGGCGGTACTCTTACTCAGTTCAGCAGCTTGAGTTATCTTGTATCTCACTACACTTAGGGAGGCCGTACCAGTATTTCTTTGCATAGATTCTAAATACATGAAGCCCGTGGACAATATTTATATCAATACGAACCACTTTAATTTCTCTGGAACCAGCGTGTTACTTTCTACTTGGTCCTAAACATCCCATAGGTTTCATTATTATTATTTGCCAAATACACCCAAATTTCTTTCTTAGCACTAACCCCACAACTATTATAGCATAAATTCAGAGAAAAGGGGGAGGAGAGAGCAAAACAAACTTTACCGAATTTGAGATAGCTGGCTTTTCTATATGTGTATTTTATATATATATATAAAATGGCAATGTGTTTCTGCATCAGTATCAGGTTCTAACAGTCACTTACTTTTGTGAATGCTATCAAATTCAAGAGATTTATGTGTGTAAGAAAATGACCAACATTTGATCATTTAGTTGGAAGTTCCTCAAGGTAAAGTCTGGAGCTTATTCCATTCAGTGTAGAAAGCCACTCCTTGCAATGCTCATGAACGCCAGAATATGAATTGCTTCTTGCTGTGGTTGAACAGCTAGTTCCAGGGTAACCCCTTGAATAGGTGGGGATATCTGTGTAACTGTATGAATAAGAGATTCACAATGTTGAGAGAAATTAAGAAAAAATAGTCTTGGTACTCTTGGCATTCACATAGTCACTGGCTTAAGGTACTTCCCTTTTGGCAAAAAGAAGAAACCTCATTTTACTTTGGCTTGATGGGTTTTGTTTTTTTCAGTCATCTTTGTTATTTTTCAAGGAAATCCAATAGGCAAAAGATCAATACACAACCTTGTACACAGGTTGTTTTCACCAAAAGCAAGTATTGTTTTTAATACACACATCTCTAAGATGTGCATTACATAAGCAATATCAGAGCTGCTAAACTACAGCCCAACAGTCCCAGCTATGTTAATACTCAAGTAGGGAACAATTCCAGCTGATGGGAATCCAAGGTTATATGGCTGGAGAACTTCCAAAAATGTGCTAGGTGAAGTCTTATACAGAAATGACTCTTGCAGTATGTCCTAAGTCTAAGGCAGTGGTCACCAACCAGTGGATCTCAATCCACTGGTACATCTCGGAGCCTCTTGGAGTCTATCTGAGGCTGAGATAGGGGGCTGAGCGCCTCTGTGTATGCACACCACATGCCCCAGCTCAGTAGGTCAGTCCATGGGGGAGGGAAGGGACGGGAGCTTAGATAGAGGCCCCCACAGTGAGGGACAGTGCTGCAGAGGCAGAAGCAGGGGTAAGTTGAGTGGGGTCCTAGCCAGGTGGGACTTACCTGCTGGGGAGGTGCACCCCCAAATAATTTTTTCTCAATCTGCACCCCTCCTTTCCTCCCTACAGACTTACCTGCTGGGCAGGGGGGAGGGGGAGAGCAGCACACGGTAGATCTTGGGTTGCTTTTAAATGCCAAAGGTGATCTCCTACTTAAAAAGGTTGGAGACCACTGGTCTAAGGGCTCCTGGCAGAAGCAGATTCCAAAACAAGGATCTTCTAGTGAGAAAGCTGTATTCCTTGTTGCCATAAGTTTCACTCTGAGGATCTTAGCTATTATGATATAAGGGGAATGTCTATGTGACTATTAATGTGACACAATAAACTCTGGTGCAGTTTTCTCTGGAATTTATTGCTTTGGGGTGCAGCATTTATATGTGCGCCTGGGACTGTAGCATGTTGAGCTGGGATGGCACAGCCCCAGCTGGTAGGGGGCCAATGGGGTCAGCCTGCCAGTCTGGGGCTGCTCTGACTCAGCTGAACATGTTGTAGAGGGGCTGGCTGGGGTATGAAGGTGCAACAGTGCCAGTTTAGTTGGCAGGTAGCCCCGCACTATAGCACCCTTGTTCCCCAGCCAGTCTTAGTCACTGTCTACACATGCATTGTGGATGAGTAAATAAGTCCTCCATAAGATAGTACTTGTATATGGCAGTACTAACCTATGGCAGAGTTAATTAGTTTACTCCAGCTTAATAGCTCCGAACGTGTATATGGAGACACTTTACTGAGGAGCTAATTAGGCAACTCCAAAGGAAGCATCTCGTATCGCCCCAAAGAGAAGTAATCAGAGATGCATAAATTCCATTCTAGGTTTTAAATTACTTTTAAAGATAGTACTAGGATCTTGAATTAGGCCATGCATTTTGTGTAGATGAACTGCTTTCACCCAAAACAGGAAAAATATGATTATCTGATTTTTGGTACAATGAAAATTGATGATAAGAACCTGCTTTGACTATGAGTCAGGACTGGTTTATATTGCAGTTTAGCTAATGGACAAATAATTTTAGTAAGTTCTACAAATAAATTATTTTTATCCAACTAAAAGAAAGTCACCAAAGCACTACAATCAAATAAAACAGTGAACTGATTGTTCCCTGAGTTTGATAAACTTATTGTAAGAATGACTCATTTTTTGACTCTTCTACCCAAAGGAATAACATTTTACCATATCTACTCCTGTTACTTCTTGTTATCGGTAGTGGTTAGAACTACACAATTTCTTTTTTCTGCTATGTTTACCTATACGTATATATAAAATTTATGAGTGCAAACTCTGGTTATTTATACATAGATGCCAGTCAACATTAACAAGTTTTCATGTGAAAAATATGACACAGTCACTTATTAACTTTGTGGTGTTAGGCTGAGATTTTTCAAAAGAACATAGTCTGACAACTGTGTAGTAGCTAAACAAATATAAGTAGTATGTAGATTCTGTTTGTGAAGTTAAATTGATTCAAGCTAAACAGAATATAAATGAAGAAAGAGTGCAAATCTAAGGGCAGAATTTAGACTTTGACATCCAAAGTGTGCGGGTCGGGAGTGGTCTGAGGCTTTTGGGGGCACGCGGCGGGCTGTGGCCAGCAGCCCTGGCACGTGGGTTGGGGAATGCAGGCCGGTGGACTAGAATTAGGCATGGATGCGTAGCAGTTGATTAAAGATTATTTTACTTACACCGTAGATGGTCACGGTGCAGGCAGGAAAAACTTCGCTTAAGTTGCAGTTACAAAACTCGCTCAACCAAGACCCGTAGAAAAACTCGAGCCTCTTGTTACCAAGACCCGCAGAAAACTGGAGCCTCTTGTTAATAACCCGGATAGAGCTCTGGATACACACACACAGAGTTTGCTAGGCTCCGTGGAACGAAAGCGTGCAGGGAAGGGTTCGTCGAGGGATTAGGCGGCGACGGGGAGAGGATAGAGGTTGATCAGGCCCCTATATCCTTCTTAAGGCACACGCTGGGTTTGTTAGGCTCCGCAGCGCTTAGA
>NW_005841961.1:602452-675600 GCF_000455745.1 Alligator sinensis | reverse complement strand
GGAGGCCCTCCTCCGCTCGATTCTCCCTTCTGTCGACAAGAAAGTGTGGTCGCCGGAAGCGACGCTGCATCGGTGGGCAGGGTCACCGGAAGCAATGCTGCGTCCGTGGGCGGGGTTGCCGGCTGAACTCTTGCGGGTTCCGCCGAAGCTCCACCCTTCTCTTCCGGTTCTTCCAAGCGGTCTCCCTCTTGCTCGGCGCCATCTTGGCATGGCGTCTCAAGATTTTCTTTCACATCCGCTTCTTTGACCGCTTGAACAGCCATACGCAAATGGGCTTTCAAACTTAAATTCTTCTGCATTTAATCAGTTACTGTATGGAAAGTTGCAGTTAGCATTCCCCCCTTGTCGCATTTTGGGGTTACCCTCTCATCTACGGCATGTCCCTCCGTCTCCAGGTCTTCGTGGAGCTCGGATGGAAGCTCACGACCCCTCAATCTAGACACTACCATAAAGGGGGCGAACCGGTCGATCGGCACCGGTTACTTCCCTCTCTCTTGGGGCTCCGTCTTTGGAAGCTCCCTCTTGTCCCTTCAGCGAAAGGCGTCCGCTGATAAACCTTTCACCCGTTCCACCCGCCTGGTGGTAAGCGATATGCACCTCCAGTTCCATGAAGTTCTCTACTTAGCGTTTTCCACTGCGCCAAGGGCAGTTCTTAACTAATTTTAGCTCCATCGTGCTTTCCCCGGATCCCATCCTCATCGCTATGTGCGGGCTGGGAGCGGTCTGAGGCTTTCGGGGGTGCGCGGCGGGCTGCGGCCAGGAGCCCTGGCACATGGGTTGGGGAATTCGGCATGGCGGACTAGAATTAGGCACGGACGCGTAGCGGTTGATTAAAGATTATTTTACTTACACCGTAGATGGTCACGGTGCAGGCAGGAAAAACTTCGCTTAAGTTGCAGTTACAAAACTCGCTCGACCAAGACCCGTAGAAAAACTCAAGCCTCTTGTTACCAAGATCTGCAGAAAACTGGAGCCTCTTGTTAATAACCCGGATAGAGCTCTGGATACACACACACAGAGTTTGCTAGGCTCCATGGAACGAAAGTGCGCAGGGAAGGGTACATCGAGGGATTAGGCAGCGACAGGGAGAGATTCTTGATGGGTGATCAAGCCACCATTCGGTCCGAGATTTACGTAGCAGTCCACGAGGTAATCGTGGACTCCTTGCCGGAATTCTCTCGGATTTCTCTCGGAATTCTCAGAATTGGGGTTCTCAGGATCCTCCTAAGATTCTCGGAGATCTCCAACTTGGGTGGAAACCGCTGAAGCCTCTTATACGGCTAGCAAGCCAATCGCTAGCCACCACGTGGGAATAATTTAGAACTGGCCAATAGTGGGACACAAATTTGCATGCGAATGGCGGGAACTCCTTTGCACCGGGGTTTTCTCTTTGCAACTGAGAATTGCACCATGCAAAGAAAGCTCCTCGTGGCGGGAAATAATTCTGCAGTGCTGAAGCACACACAAAATTATACCCTTGGGTTATGACACAAAGCTTCAGAATATGTAAAAAATTTTACCACAAGGGGTCATTATAACACTGCATTAAAATTGTACATTCCTTGTAATCTACCCACTCCCACAGTTAGAAATAAAGGCATAGAGTAATAGAAGATCAATGTTGTCTTTAAAAAAAGAAAGAAATAGCTAAACTAATACTGAAAATGAAATTTTAAGAGGCTGTTATTAAAAATCTTGTATATCTTCTCAAAAGTAAACAATTATATTTTATTTGTATGTGTCTTAGTCTTCTTGACATTTCCTTTCCTTTAGATGTTTTCCTTTCTTTATTTTCCTCTTTTGTTGCAGTCTCCTGCTCCAGTAGAAGCTAACATTACAAAAGCTAAAGACCAGATGACAAAGAGTCAGCAATTAGGGAGTACTGAGTAACTGGTGCTTTCCCAATGAAACTCTGATCTTAAATCACAGGGATTCAGAGGAAAATGTTACTGTTATCTAGCTAAAAATAATTAGAGAGCACTTTATTTATATTTAGAGCTCTATTTATTGCTCTTTATTTAGGAAAAATACTGTTTAACTCCAGTTTTGCTAATCCAGACTAATACAGTGATGTGAAAGCCCCTACACAAGTAACTTTATATTATGTTAATTAGTCTTGTTAATGGCAAAATACCTAGCTGTTTCCAAAATACAGTATACAGAGATTGTTTTCCGAAGCTTTACCTAATTCTGCAAGGGTATGTTTGGGAGATTTTTCAGACCTGTGGCTGACTTGACCTTCTTCCCCTGCCAATGGGAGTGTATCACCTCCCTTGTCTACAGTCTGAGGCAGAGGCAAGAGCAGGCAACTCAGCATCTGAGGCAATAGTAATGCATAGGGTAGTCAAGGCCAGATTAACGCATAGGCAAACTAGGCACATACCTAGGGCCCTGAGCTGCAGGGGGGCCTGGTCCTTGCCTCCATGGCAGTGGCAGGGTGTGAATGGCCCTGTCTGCCTCCCTTCCTTTCCCCTCCCCTCTGCTGGCCTTGCCACTGAGGTGACTGCTTCCTAGCAGTGGCTCTGAGTCCCACTCCCCACAGTCAACAGTGCTGGTGTGGGGAGAAGGATCTCGACTGGCCTGGGGCCCACAAGTTTGTTTGCCAAGGGCCCACTAAAGGGTTTATCTGGCCCTGGGGTATTGGCAGCTCCTAGGTGCCAATGTCAGTGGTGGCTAGCAGTAGTGATACTGTTATTCTTCTGTCGTCCACCCCCCCCCCCACCCCAATTGCCAATTTGGTGCCTGGGGTTGCTATTTCAGTCACCCCACCTTAGTTATGTTACTGGTCTGACAGTTGTTTTGTCTGGTTTGTTCACAGTAATATTGATGTGTCACTTCCCCTGCAAAAAGGTAAAGTGGATTTTGTTTTAAAGCCAACTGGGCAAAGTTGTTGTGAAGCTAAGCACTAACTAGATTATATAGAACTTTCATTTCATAATGCATTTTAATCACATTTTAACATGCCTAAATACAATTTGGAATGTAACATTTTTAATATTCTGCTGACTCATAACTTGTAATGGTTTGGAAAGCCAATAAAACCTTGTCATTTCATGCTAAGCTTTTAAATAAGTAAGTGTATCTCAAATTTAAGATGTTTCTGGTGAAAGCATGTGATGCATCCCTAGAAGTCTTTCTGAAGCATAAACAATTTGAATGCCTCATTCACTGAAATAATGGTAAAAGGCAGGTCCCCTTAGACACTAACTTGTTTAGAAAAGTGTAAGGTTTTGTAGGGTACTTTGTCAACTGCTATGAATGTACTTGCAGAAATCAGGAGTACTAAATAAGGGTTTAAGAATTCACCTCAAGTGTCTGCTTTTCAGAGGCTCTGAGAACCTGGAACAAAGATTAATTTGGTTAATAAAATTCAGTAAATTTCGTAAAATCTCTTAGGATACTCCCCAGCAGTGGTTCTCAGCTGGTGGCTCAAAAGCCACAAAAAAGCTACTTATTCTCCTTTGCTCCGTATTCTTCTCACTCTGTATGATTGTGATCAGTGGGTGTGTCTACAGGAGAGGTTAACTGCTCAGCAGCCTAATAACACTGTGCAGTAGCATACCAGGCAAATCCTCTACTAATATACTACTGAGCAGTAGTGGTAGGCTACTGTGCAGTCAGTGTCTGTAAAAAGCTGTGTACCAGTGCTACTGTGTGGTAGCACCAGTTACTGCACATTGATTTAGTACTTGGTTAGGGAAGCACTAAATTTAATACACAGCGTCTACGGCACATTAATGAATGTGTAGATGTACCCAGAGTTCCCCAGAAGTGCAGACAGGAGTAAGCAAACAAAACAGCACATTGTGTGCCCATAAGATTCACTTCTCCCATGTGGGTGGGGGTAGCCACTGGGCTTTCATCATAGGTAAGAGTGCTGTTCCCACTGTGGAGGGTTAAAAACAGAAGCCCTTCCTGTTAACCCCAGCTGCAGTACCCTCAATGGAGGAGACTTAACTCTTGAATTTATGGGTTTGTTGACCTGCATAGGACTGCCAAGCATGTACAATCAGCCTGTATTATACAAGCTGAATTTGGAGGGACCATGGTTCCAATGTAAAGTGTGGCATGAAATACTTACCTGAGGTAACAACCACCCAGATTGGTCAGTAATGTGATGGACAGATGATTGACAGAAGAGTCTGACTGATAATTGGTTCTGGCATATGAGTGACAGGTGGCGTGAGGTAGACACTATAAAACCTGTCAGGACTGTCACTTGGAGAGCTATGGAGGAAGTGATAGAGTCTGTGTGCACCGTGAGCCTGTGTGGTGGCTGGGTGCTCACCTGGGAGAGTGACGGAGTTGGTGTCAGTGCGCGTTGTGTCCAATTGGGACTGAAAGCTTGTGAGAAACTAAGTCACTTGAGTGTGTGGTGTGAAACCTGCTCATATATGTGATTAGTATGAGCTGTTTGAGTGGAGTGTGTAACTGAACTCCATCCATTCACGGAGGTATACACTCATAGACAGAGCCATCCTCTACTCACCTGTACTCACCTGCATACCCTTGGATGGTAAAGTGTCGCCCATCCCTTTGGAGGTACTGAGTACTCACTGAGAGTGAGGAAAAGATAGAAATCCTCTAGGGAATACTGACCGACCATCTTGCCTGTCAGCTTCAGAGTGATCATCCCTGCCACTCCAGTGACAGGTTTTCATTGATTCTTTCTTGTATCTATTATTGTATGTAGTGTTCTCTTAACTCTCTGTTGACTGGTTCATTGTTGTATTGTGGATTTATTATTGTTGCATTTTTTTTATACTTACCTTGATAATATATCCTTGTTAACCTTTGCCTTAGTGTGAAGTTTTCATTGATAGTGGTATACCTTTGGATGGGGCCAGGAGAATTAACCCTTTATTGTCCTGAATCATATAGACCCCTGGTGAGGTTGAAGGCCTAACAAATCTTCGTAACAGGCGTCTTTATCAGGAGCTTGATCTTCATTTCTCAGCAATTGGGATGGATGGGTTTGAGGGTTTGTGCTGTCATTATCTCATGTGACTCCAGATTGACATAGGCTAGGTACAGACATTACATTTTTACCTATATAAGTGATCAAAAACTGGTCTATAAAACAGAAGTTTGGTGCACATAGACTGGTTTGAAAATGGTAGAACCCTCTCTAAGAGTTGTGCCCCTCACCAAGGTGCGAATGTATATTCTGTTCACTACCAGTCTAAACAACACCACTTACAGAAAACTGCGTAACTCAGATTGATTCTGCCTCAGTGTGCTCCAGAGCTCTGTATTGCCCTCTCCTCCCTCCATGGGTTATTATCATCTTGTGGTCTTATCTGATCACATGATGGCTTCAGCTAGCACATCTACATTCATGGCTTGCAGGCTGATCTTTCTATATTCTTTTAGTCTCCAATTTCTCCAACTGCCTTTGTGACATCTGCCCAGACGTTCTGATGCCAAATGAAAGTTAATGTGACCAACTGAATGAACTCTTCTAAACTTCAAAACCTCCTTTCAGGGTCACAGCTGAGAATGACTTTGTGGCTTGTTTCCTGTTTTATCATGCCATTAATTGCACAAATGTGTGGCCAGGTTGCTACTTAAGACATGATTAACTGATTAATCACATCTTAAGTGTAACATCTGCCAGGGGCCCACATTCCATGTTTGTTGCTTCTGCATTTGGCAAAAGTAAATGAGTCGACAAGGCACATTGTGTTTAGAGAATCAGGACCAGAATCTTCACAGGCAAGAAAAGAGGCAATGATACAGCATGTAAAATCCAAAGAGAGTTTTCTGCTGTAACACATTTGTCCTAAATGAGTAAATGTCCCAAATGATTATTTGCAATTCTATTGCCATGAATACACATTCTTCCTCTCTCCTGTGTCTTTATTTTTAGCAAATATAAATAGTTTTTTTTTATGAACACTAAGAGCATATTTCCTCTTTTTCTTTCTGTATCTGCTTAGACTGCTCACTGGTAAGGTTTTGGTCAAGATGCAGTACCAACCAGTGACTTGCAAAATGACATAGGTTGACAAACTGTTTTAGACAAACTTTTTAGATTAGGATCACTCCTTGTTAGACTCAAGGTGTCTCTCTCATAAAATGTCAGCTCTTAATTTTCACTTATTTTTTTACTACAAAAATGCAATTCTGTTGCAAAGAACTTAGAAAGACCATAAGAGGTCAGAATGCTTTTAACACTATGAATTTCTAGTTAAAATTTCTGAATTTATCTTGTTTATTGTGTTTGCATCCGACGGAGTTGAGGACCACATCCGTCAGGCTTGATGGGTCCTCAGGTGACTGAGGAGCCTGATTCTGGAAACACGTTCTTCAGCAATGGGAACATGTTGTTGCATGGGGGGAGTGGGTTACGCAGCCCCAGGTTGGTCTCCTTCTCCTTCCTCTGCCGCCACCATTTTGCCTCAGTATCAAGTCATTGGGCCTTGTGCTAACATTGTTTGGCATCCCATGGCACCCATGAAAGGGTTTCAAGGCCATGGCACCCAGAATGTGAATCACTGGGCTAAAACAAGTACTTTCCCACAAGTTCTGTCCACTCTTTAAACAAAAGTTGAACATCTTGGAAAAGTTCAGTCAGTTGTTTTACTTTGATATTCTTTTTTTTTTTTTTTTTATCAATCATTGGACTTCATGAACCAATCTGGGATGCAAAGTGGATATGCCAGTGTACCAAAGGTAAAGGTTTTCTCTCAGTATTCTTGCCTTGGTACTTAAAAGGTAATTTAAAGTAATCAGAGAAGCCTGGTTTCATGAGATTTAACTATTTTATATTTGAAAGAGGGTTGAATTGCTTATTAAAGTTCAGATAAGTTTTCAGTGTCTTGGAGATTCATTTCAACTCCACCAAATGTCCATATTGCTAGTTGCCCATTTTGAGTCTTGGATTCCCCTTTAATAGTGTATGGAAGTCTATGACTAATGATACAAAATTTTGTTGAGAGATTGAGGAAAATGAATAAATTAAAAGAGTCTGGGATTTTGAGAGTCTATTACTGGCTGTCATGAGGGCATTTGCAGGATAGAAACAGATGTAACAACTGAACCAATATTAAAGGATATCAAAAATATTTTTTTGTGATGCAGTTGTTACATCTGTGTTATTCAGTAGCAATACAAATTGCTAAGTGTTGCAAAACTGCTCCAACTTCAACCTTGCTTCATTCAGGGGCAAAATTAGGGTGATTTATGTTGTAATAGATCATAGCAGCTCATGCAAAGTTCTAAACAGCATATCCCCTTCCTTTTTTAAAGTGGCTAAAATGTGCATTTTTCCATATTCTTGTTCATGAATGATGCGTGCCCCCAGCAGCTGGGGGGGCATGGCGGCAGCAGGAGCGTGGCAGTGGTAAGCGGGTGAGCTCCCGTAGATGCCACTGGCGGTGCTGGTGGTGAAGGGTTGGGGGAGTAGCGAGCACTGACCAAGGGTCGACAACCACCCACAGCTGCCACTAGCAGTGGCCAGCAGGGATCGCGGACTGCCTGCAGACACCGAGGGCACTGTTGGTGGTGGGGTGGCGAGCACTGCTGACAGTGTCAGTGACGCCTTTTTGTAGGGGTTGCACCGCCACGCTCAGGGGGTGCACATGTACTCACGTGCACCCCCCTACGCGTCGCCCCTGTTCTTGGTTGTGATTAAAGAGAGAGAGACAATGTCCACACAGGAGAGAGCCCGATCAAGAAGCTAAGGAGGTGGGGAGTAGTAAGATGGAGGGAGAGGGAGAAATTAGAGGGAAATAGGATTGAGCAAGGATTTCTTTAAGACACAAATAGGGCAAAGTACTTGCCTGAATACAGAGAGAAAGAAGTCAGATGAGAGGGAGATTGTGGTAATCTAACTTGGTTCAGTGACCAGTTTCATGAATATATCCTATCAATGCTGTCCCTTTGATATTTTAGTTATTGTTACATTGTTCACATGCAAGTCCATCTGCCTCACTCATCAACAAGTGAATTGTTAAAACAATAGGTGTGTTGCTAAAACACATTTATATATGAACTAAAGTATAAGCAGAATATTTTCTTTGATTAATTAATCTAATACCATATTTACCCAAATCTAAGATAACCTTGAATTTAAGATGACCCCCCCCACACACACATATTAGATTGTATACAGCAGTGGTTCCCAAACTCTGACAGATTGCGTACCACCAGTTCAAAACAATATAGCCTTAAGTACCACCAGCAAATTTTTCATACACATAGGTAACAGGCTGTATTAAAACAGAGGCAGGGGCTGGGGTGAATGGGGCCCTGGAATGGGTCATCCTGGAGTGGGATGGTCAGAGCCCTGGACAGCTCATCCAGGGCTGGAAGGGGGCTCCCACCATTGTGCACACCCTGGGGGAGGCATGGGGGTTATGTACCCTCAGATTTGTATGCAGGACAAAGGCGGACTGTCCACTGCATGCTCGGATCTGCACCCTGCTGCCATTTCCTTGGGAGCCTCACATGATGCCATGTGCACAGAGCCCAGTACACAGTGGGCAACATGCACAAATCTGGGAGCCACTTGCCCCCCATGCCTCCCCTGGGGTGCACACAGCAGTGGTAGCCCCCCTGCACCCCTAGACAAGCCACCAGGGGCTCCGACCATCCCATGACCCTCCCTAGGGCTCCATTCACCCCATCCCCCATCCCTACCTGTGCCCGACTCCCTCCCTTACTGTGGAGGACTTGATCTGCCTTTCCCACCTCTTCCCTCCCCCATACCCATTCCCCACCACACACTTACCTGCTGGGCACTGCTCCACCTGTGGCTAGGCTGCAGCTGTGTACCTTGTCTGTGTACACTGTTCTGCCCCCAGCTTTCTGCTGCCTATGTGCGTATCACTCACAGGTTGTCTGCGTACCACTGGTGGTACACGAACCACAGTTTGGGAACCACTGGTATACATGGTAAATATATAAAATTATTATAATTCTCCAGGTATAGAAGCTAGTTATGGTGATGAGGGGGCAGGCAGTAAGGAAACAGACAGTGGAGGGTCATGTAATAGAGAAGGTGGTGGGGGCAGTAATGGTCAGGCTGTGGGGAGTCAGGGGTAGGTGATGGGGATGGTGGGAGAGGCAATAAAGAGCAGGTGCGGGGTGAGGCAGCAAAGAGGCAGGTGGTTGAGATTCAGTGGGGGATGGGGCAGGCAGTGGGCAGACAGCATGAATGCAGAGAGGGGGAGGCATGCAGTTTGTCCCCTGCCACCTGTCTCTACCCTACTTAACCCCTCTTCCCCTTACAGCCTCAGGCCCCTGCCCCCTTTCCCATCCTCCCCTTCTCTCTGTGCTACTTCTGGTGCCCACAACTTTGAGTCCTTGCCTCCCTTTTCCCCCATCTCAACGTCTCTACCCCCTGCCTACTCCTCTACCTCTGCCCCTCTTACTTTTCATAGTTTCCTAGTTTTTGTTACAGCTTTGGCAGGCTCCATCCCCTCTACAGCCTGCGGCACTGAGCATGGCTCTAGCCTGGCCTCACCGTAGCAGCATGGAGTCAGCACTGCTGCTACAGAGCCAGGCTGGGGCCACGCTCTGTGCTCCATGCTCCAGTGAGGACAAGTCCTACTGGTACTGGAGGAAAGGTAAGGGGAGTGCAGGGGTGGGAGGGAGACAGCGAGGGAAGGAGAAATGGCACTGGGTGCAGTGGGGGCCTGAGACTGCAGGAGAGGAGTGATGGGGGGTGCAGAGGGAGCAGGGGTCAGACAGCAGCTGCAGCTCTGGCCCAGACCCAGGGTTGGGACCAGAGCTGGAGCTGCAGCAGCCTCCTTCCCCCTGCCACCTCATACTCAATTTCAAGATGAGGCACTCTCTCCCACATGTTAAATGGGTAAAACATCATCTTTTAATCAAATAAATACAGTATATGTAATTAGTATGAATCAACTTCTGCTTCTAAAGTGTGATGTGTTAAGAATGTTTCACTAGATGGAGCTGTAAGATATTTCTATGCATGTCGACTATATTCTGACTTGGTGTCTTAGAATAATGTGTGCACTGCAAGCAGCTTAATTTAAATCACTGCAAGTTATAAAAGGAATGTTTAAAAGTTGTGAATTTACTCTCTTAGTTTTAATTTATCCTTTTCCAACTTGTCTTCTCATATTGATTAAAAAATATGCTTTTTAATTTGGGGTTTTATTTGCCTTTCCTCTCATCATAATTAATGAGTAGGATAGTGTGGGTTAACTTTCCATGTAATAAATATGTTTTTGGCCTTTTTTTTTTTGTTGACTTTACTTTGTAGTAAGTTATATCCATGACACAATTTTGTCTCGTGTATTGCAGCTAGTCTAGTTAAGAATAGTTATAACATCTATCCTAATAAACAGAAGTTCAAACAAGCTATATCTATTATAGGTAGAAATGTCCTTTCCTAGCAGACTTCTATGAAAAGATAATTGAAAGTATTTTTAGAAACTCTGAAAAATATAATCTCTGGTATATGAAAAACACCTTAACTCTATCTGCTAAAGATCTTTTAATCTGCTGTTTTGTTGGCTGTGATATTCAAAGCTTTTCAAGTTGTACTATTTGCTTCAAGGAAAGACATTTTTGATAACTGGATCAGATATATATCTTCATTTAAAGCTTCATGAACCTTTTGCTATGAGAATATCTTTTTATGTGAAGGACAAAAATCTCCTGTGACAATCAATAGAAAACAGCAATTTATATAATTTAGTCCCTGACATTTGAAGTTATTTTTTATTTTAAATGATAAGTAATGTGCTGTACCTTGCCACTGCATTTGTTCCTGATGCCTGTAATCCTTATCCCTTTGGTTTTCAATTGTAGCAAAATCAGAACAATAATGTGGTATCTAAGTACTTGCTATTTTGTTTTTGTATGAAATAATGTCTTTGTTTTTCAGTTTTGCTTTGCTGACCATTTTGCACTCCAAGACTTAATTGGTCATAATAATTGACAAATAAAGCCGTGAAAATGAAAATAGTAAATAAATAAAATGTTGCTTTGAATTAAGGTAAGCATTCAATTAGGAAAGTTTTGGTTCATTTAGTTGCCTCTCTTGTAGCAGAACTATAAGGGAGTTAGGTCAGTTATTTAAGTGAACAAGTAGGTAATGTAGCAGTGCTGCTGAAAAGACTGTGGAAAATCATAGGAAAGATGGCACATTCTGATGTATTGTGCTGGCACCTTACTAGATATGTAAATTGTTTTTACTGTTACCTTGTTCTTACCCTCTCAGCTGCTGCATTAAATATGAAACTAGTCTGTTTTCAGGAAATTACAGATATACATTTTAATAATAATTCTGTAGGTTTTTTAATCTGTATACAGTCAATTTAGTTTCCCTGTTATCTATCCCTTATGTAAAAATGTCAGTTGCTGATGGTGAGCATTTGCAAAATAATGAGTGATTAATATGCTAGAACTCGGATAACTGGAACACAAGTCTCAATGCAAATATCATTTTGAATTCAACAGTTTTGTTCAAAGACAGACAGATGTAACCATCACAGAAGTCACTTCAGGTTTGGAATGCTGAAGATTTTTTCATTATTTATATATATAAATATATCTCAAATGTTTTTATGTAATATTATGTTTTATTATAATGCTACTAACCTGGAGCAACCTAACTTCTTGTCACCATCATGGTGCAAATAGCCTATAACCTTTTGAATTCTAGGGTCTGATGCTTTGTGCAGGACCTATGAGGAAGCGGAGAACAGCGGAATCTTACACCAGTTTTGGGGTTCCCCATTGTTTGGGCTAGATCAGAATTGGTTTGGCATTAAAAGAAAGAAGGAGAGTTTCCCATGCCTCTGAGAAGACATTCTAACCATCAAGAACATCTACAGCATTGAGAGAGTCTGTAGCTGTTCCTCTTTCACCATTAATTCACTTAGTTCAGAGAGCCACAAGAGGGGATCATGCTGAGCTATTATGCCAGCTTTATACTACTTAGGGATTGTTAAAGCTTCTTGTTTCATACTGCACCTGTCATAGACAAATGAGGCTAAGTGGAACAAGCTAAACAAAACTGAAGTCACTTATCAAAACTATGTGAAAATGCCCATGTTCTAGCTTAGGTGTGCTCAACCTCTAGCCCATGGGCCAAATCCAGCCCTCAGGGATCCCTGTGGATCAGAAAAAAATTGCAGGTGAGGAGCGGAGAAAATCAATGCATCCAGATCAGGGCTGCTCCAGCCTGCCTACCCCCTGGCATCTGGATCAGATGCTCCTTCTTCCCCCCACCACTCTAGGGTGGATCCAGACTGGGGCTGCTCCACCCCACTCCTCCCAACCCCTGAAGTTCTAGATTGGTGCCTCTCTACCCCACCTCACGAATCCAGGTCGGGGCCAGGCTGCTCTCCCCTTCAGTCCCTTCCACCAGGTCTGGATTGGGACCACGCTACCTTGTCCTGCCCTGCCCCCCCCCCCAAGAGCATGTCTCAGAATTTGATATTTGCATCGACAATTCTAGCACAGAAGATAGGGTAATGAAAACTCTTCAACTGCAAGAATGTTTCTTGATATTGGGCCCTAATGCTAGACAAATTTTGTTTCACCTCTGGGATTTTACATCAGTTTCAACTGTTGACAAATTCTTCCATTTAACAGCCAAAGTTTTCTCTTATCCTCTCTAGTCTTTATTATAAATGCATAATTTTCAGGATTTAAACAGGCCTTTGTCCAGTCTAGCCAAGTCTTTTACTAACCAATACTAGAATGCAGTTTTTCATTAAAGGGAACTCTGGCTTAACTTAAATACATTCATTTTTTAATTAATTGTTTCATATTTTTATTTGCATGCATTTTGTGCATACTTATATATGTAAAGTTTTTTACGCATGTAAATAATACTTCTGAAGTTACTGGGATTTGTCACTGGTCAAAAATTATTCATGTGTATTTTTTTTGCAATACTGAGCTTTAGATTTAGCTTTCTGCCAGATGAGCAAAATTGACAAACAAGTAACAATTTGAGATTAATCATTTCCTCATTAAATAAGACTGAACATCAAGGCTAAGTACAGACAGTCAAAAAGCCCGAAGCTGAATTGATTCAATCTTCACAGGTTAATCTTAGCTATGTAGATTGAACTGATAAGCAAATGAACAGACATTCACTTTTGATTCCACAAATACAGCCACATGCCTGCAGTGGCCCAGGCCAGAATACAGGGGGCACTAGAGCATGGCTCCCTACTCAGATTGAGCCAAGGCTAGCCTGCCCACCCTGTGAAGAGCAGTTTGCAGGGGAGGTGCAAAGCATCCTGGGATCCTGGGGGACTGAGTTAACTTGAATCTGGAGGGGATCTGGGGCAGAAGTTCAATAAACTAATTTAACCTAAGTCAGTTAAGTCTGATACTGCATCCATCCAGCTTTATCTTAAACCAGTTTTGGCCATTTTGAAAGTAATTTATGTGTACTGAACTTCTGTTGTGTTACAGATTTGAACCAATTTCTTATCACTTATACTGGTTTATGTGTAATTTTTGTCTCTAGCCCAAGGGCTGAAATACATTTGTATTATCAAGGATATTTAGAAATATGACCCATTTACATTAGAACTAGAAATTTTTAATGGCAATTTTCAAGTGTGCTAATGGGAATTATAGTTAAAACAAACACAGTATCTTTCTGTAGATTTCCCTTGGAAGAGCTGAATAATAAACTCTCTAAAGGTGTAATGTTTTATACCAGTTCTGCCCAACCTTTCCCAGCTATGGGTTAAATAAGTAGTTCAGGGTTGATCTGCAGGCCAGGTCCAGTGCACAATCCAATCCAGCACAGAGCTGGCATGTGAGCATAATCCAGCCTTGGCCCTGTGCATGCTGGATTGGGGTCCTGCACACCATTCAGTGCGGTGCAGCACATGGGGTCATGTCATCTGGCGGTGGGGCTTGGAAATTTGTTAGTGGGGAGAGGTGGTAGCATTAATTGCCACTGCTCCCCTGCCACTAAATTTCCAGACCTGTGGGGAGCCCTGCAAGCCAACATAGAGGTTTAGACCAGTTTATTTCCTATGTAAAGCAGTTCCGAGGGAAGGGGTGGGGGGAGTTTTCAAAGGCGCAAAAGAGTTCCCTGTTCCCAGTGGAAATTAGTGAGGTTAGGTACCTAACTGCCATTTATGCCTTTGAAAAATCTGTCATGGTTTCTAAAAAATCAGTGGTGAATTGGGAAAAATTATATTCCATCTGCTTATGAAAACATCTGTCTGTCCCAATGGTTATTGGTACCCTCAATATGTACTAAAATTTGAGTCATATTCAGAGTCCACAATCAATTAGTGGTATACAACTGGTTTCTTAAATATTTCAGTAACAATCAACACTATTGCCAAAGGTTCTGATTAGGAAAGGAGATAAAAAAGAATAATGTGAAACTAAATGCTTAACTATGTTCTGCCTGCTTTGTGCTCAGTAATTACCTACTAGAGTTACAGAAGTTTCCTTCAATACAGAACTACTGATAGTGCTGTCAGCATACCCAGGGGGTGCGCCCAGATGTGCATGGACGTTTGGTTTCCTTGCACCGCAGCTACTTGTCCCCATGGAATGCCCGTGCCACACATGCTTTGACACATGGCAAGTTGCCCTGGATTGGGTAGGAGAGGCTGGGTCTAGCCCCAGCAGCCTTAGCTGCCTTAGCTGGGGTCCTGGGGGCCTCCTAGGGCTGCAGCCAAGGTGATTCTGCCACACAGAGCCTTGCCAGCAGCCACAGCATGGCTTTGGGCAGCCCGACTCTACTTTTCAGCAGCACGCACTGGCCAAGTGTGCGTTGCACCGTTTTTTTCCCCCATAGTTTTGTTTTGTTTTGTTTTTTTTGACCCCTGGATATTCATATACATACACAAATATGTACACACACACATATATTTGAAGGCAGGGAAGAGAACCAGAGATAAAAGAAGGGGAATTCTTTCTCTGCTTACATAGAAAACAAAGGCAATTCATTACTGCTTTTCCCTTACAAGCTTGAGCCAATACTCCCTTACCTTTTCTATTTCTATCTCTGCCTGTGTTGTCATAGTCTCCCACCTTACAGGCAACAGGAAGAACCAAAATATTTATTGATTCTACCCCTGAGACCTTTCATAATTATTATAAACACATTTTTTAACACTTTAAAAGTAGGTAAGTTAATGTTTCTGCTCCCAAGAATGATGAGCTTCTTATTTCAGTAAGAAAATTATCAAGGTCATAAAAACCAAGATGAGGTGTATACGACCTTAACTGTCAGCTGCCTCTATCTGAACATCCTTATCTTTCAACATTCTCTTGAACAAGTTGACATTTTCTTTTTTGCAAGGCAGAATGTGTTATCAGTTCCTCCACAAAATGATGAATGGATAATAGCTGTTTGTGTTTTTTTAATTGTGTTACTAGCATAACTAATCCCTGTGTTTTTTGACCTTATCCAGGCTGGGGATATTTTCCCCAAAACAACAGTTTGTCCCCTCTATAGTAGCTACAGCAGTTTGAATTCAATATGTAGTCAAAGATTATACCTTATTGAAACCAGAGTAGCTGTGCTTGTGAAACTGCTGTTTATAGCTGTTGAGTTTGTATACATAAGGGCTAAGTATGGACATTCAAAATTGATTTGAGCCTGAATTGATTCAATCTTTGCAGGCTAGTCTAACCTGCATAGACTGAACCAATTTGCTAGTGAATAGACATTCACTTTTGATTCCAGAAATGCAGCCACATGCCTGCAGTGGCTCAGGCTAGAAGCTGGGGGTGCTAGAGCGAGCCCTCCCTTCCATGAGCTGAGGATGGACATGGCCAGGCCCTCACAAGCTGAGTATGATGGGGGAGGGGTTTAAACCCCCACCCTGGCCTTCAGAGACCCCAGCCAGGGTCCGCCTGGCTTTTCCCCCATGGTTATAGCACAGCACAGCCCAGGACCCCCAGAGGCCCCCTCCCAGCCAGGGGGCAATCCTGCTTCACTTTCCCAGCCATTGGGGTTGGGGTTTCACTTAGGGCAGCCCAGGACCAAAGGCCAGTTGCGGGGGAGGGGCAGGGAGGACGGGAGCGAAATAGCCCCAAGTCCAGGTAGAAGCATGCACAGAGGGATTAGGGTAGCAGTGGCTCCACCCTGGACTTGAGACCTGCTTAGCAGAGGGACCCACTCTTGCCCTGCCCTTTGTGTCTGCAGAGTGCATGGGGCTACACACAGGGACTCCTGGAGCAGAGTGCAAGGTGTTGAGTCCTGCTCTGAGTCATGTGCCACCCTGGGAGCAGGCTGCTCCCCTTGCACAGGCCCCACTGCTGCTGCCGGTCCACGGGGCCAAGTGCATGCAGTGGCACTGCAGGGAAGCGGAAGCAGAGTAGGGTGGGGCTCCTGGAAGCTCAGGCGGGGAAGGGCTTGAATGGGCCAGGAGCATGGGGCAGCAGGGGCTGAGCTGTGCTGGCTCCGAGGCAGTTCCTGCCCTGGGGGCGCCGGGTTGCTGACGCTGCAGGAGGGAGCCTAGCCCAGAGCGACCTGTGCAGTGCTCCGTTGTGGCTACCCAAGCTTGCAGGCACGATTGGGCCCCTCCCACTGAGCCATGGCTCCAGTCTCCTCCCCTTGACCTGCCCATGCTGTCCTGCAGGACCTGGGCCTTCCCTGCAACCACAGGCTCCATCCCCAGCTGGTGCAGTGGAAGCAGTGGCCAGAAAGGGACACACTTCCCCCCCATGCCCAGGGCAGGAGCTCTAGCTGCCCCTGCCCACAGTTCCATGCTGGAACTAGAGCTGGAGCCCAGGGCCAGTCACACAGGACCCCATGTAACATCACCCCATGTTTAGGGGCGTGGAGCCACTGCCTGCTAGGTAGCTTCAGTGGTTCCCAGTCAATGTGCAGGATTGTACTCAGGCCAGGTCAGGGACCTGGCTGCACTGGGGCTACCCCGCTGTTGGCAGGTCCCAGCCACACACCACTCCCAGCTCTGCTCCCCGCCAGCAGCTCCAGCTTAGTCATGCCCTGCACCGAGCAGCCATGGCCCACCTCATTGCACACCCAACCTGGTCCAGCCAGGCCTGGCTCAGCCGCTGGTTTTCTCCCTGCCTAGCTGCCTCTGCTTTCTCCACCCCCACTGCTGGAGAGCAGCACCTGGACCAACTCATCTCTGCAGTGGTGCACATAGCATGAGCTCGACCCCTCAGCCTCAGGCACTGTTATCTGCATCCCCTAGCCACTGGGCACTGAACTGGGTGCGCACTGCTTAATCTTCCCCTACTTGGCGGTGGTGACAGTGCAGCACGGCCCTGTGTACCAGGTGCCAGGCACTACCCCATAGCTTCACCACTGCTGCTGTCAGAGGAGCTTGCCCTGGCCATACTGATAGATGTCAGTCGCTGGGCAGGCAGGCAGTAGCAGTGGTGGGGAAGCCATAGTGGTAGCACCCCATGCCTGGCACCTAGTACACAGGGCCATGCTGCACCGCCACTGCCATCAGGTAAGGGAAGAGTGAGCAGTGCACACCCAGCTCAGTGCCAGGTGGCTGGGGGACACAGGTAAAAGTGCTCAGGGCTGAGGAAATAAGCCCATGTTGTGCATGCCACTGCAGGGGCCAGGGCCAGCCCAGGCACCGTTCTCCAGTGGGTAGATGGAGTTGCTGGGCAGAAGCTGCTCCCCCAGCTGCATACTCGGCTCAGCTCTGCCCTGCACTAGCACCAACACACTTGAGCTTGTTCCCCAACCCTGTGCCACAGCCTGGGTCCCTCTGCTTGATGGGGCTCGCATCCAGGATGGAACTGCCACTTGCATGATCTCTCTGTGCATGTCCCCACCTGGGCTTGGGGCCATTTTGCTCCCCTCCCTCCCTCTGATCTGGCCCTTGCTCCTGAGCTTCCCCAAGAGAAACCCTGGCCCTGGCAGCTGGGAAGCTGCAGTGGGATCGTCCCCTGGCTAGGAGTGGAGCTCTGGGGGTCTTGGGCAGTGCTGAGCTATGAGCAGGGGGGAAAGCTGAGCAAATCATGGCTGCTGTCCCTGCCAGTGGGACTGGAGGGAGGTGGGGATTAATGCCCCCTCCATCTCCCTGATTGCTTGAGGCTGCCGCCAGGGCTGGCCTTACCTCCCCATCACTCCAGCGAGGTGGGTTGGGAGGCTGCCTGACACAGTCTTCTGAGGCGTGGCAAGGCAGAGGGGAGGAAGAGGGAATAACTGCTCCTCCGTGCCCCCTTTGTCTCAGGCAACCATGCTGGGCTGGTGGCTGGCCACACCCCACACCTGCTCCAGCTAGAAAGCAGACAGGTGGGGCCAGCCCTGCTCTCTGGAGCAGACAGCACAACCCACCACAGGGCTGAAAAGCAGGCTGGGATGCTGCAGGCGGGACTGACTCTGATTTAACTTAAACCAGGTAGGGGTCTGGGACAGAAGTTCCACAAACTGGTTTGACCTCCATCAGTTAAGTCTCATACTACATTCAACGAAATTTATCCTAAACCAGTTTTGGCCATTTTAAAACTGGTTTATGTGCACTGAACTTCTGTTCTGTTACAGGTTTCAAACAGTTTCTCAGCAACTCAAACTGGTTTATCTACACTAACTTCAGAGTCCAGTACTTCTGGTGGCTGCAACTGGGGCAGGTCCCCAATGAATACAAGTCCTGTAATACAAAGTGAAATACATCTGGACCTCAGTATTGCACAGTTATTTTTACAGTGATTGTATTGTCATAGCAATATAATGTTATAGCAATGTCATACACATTCCTTTTTATCCTTTCCTTGAACAGAATAGTACTTTATGCTTTCAAACTACCTGTATAATTTTGGTTATCCATAGAAGATAACTACTACTCTTGGAAAATGCTACAAAATAAAGAAGTCAGCTGTATTCTTCAATGATGTTCTAAAGATTTAACTGTCTGAAGGAGAAGGCAAAGTAACATAAGTTTTGACGATTAAGTCAATTGATTATTCCAGCTTTACTGGATTTCACAAAGTATTTGAGCCTGTAACTCCTGTTGCCTTTGTCCAACTTATTTCATGTCAGGCTCTTATTTTGATTAGTGTCTTAGGCACAGGTTATGTTCAGTTACTAGGGCAGAGCCCTGAGACTCCCATTCCACCGCTCCTCTAATTGCACAGCAGGTTAAACAAGCTACATTCACAGAAAACTGTCCAATAAGCTTGAGCCGCCTCAGAAAAATGTTTGCAGTAAATCCAGTCTTCCTGAAGTTGTAATTCATTAATATTTCACCATTTTACTTTTAAATCTTTAAATTAATGTTTTATAGAGTGTTATGAGGGAGCTCGCTGGATGAAATCCCATGTCAGAACAAATTGTTCTAAATATCACTAATAGGCCTCTTCCTTCCTTATAATGTATTTTGTTACATCCATTCGAAAACTAGCTTGTGGTTGTGAATGTCAAGGGTTTTGTTGAACACTCTGAAGTCAATAGGTTTAATATGCTCCAGAGAAAAATTGAACCAGAATTAAAATATGCTTAGGAATTATATGAATGTTAAGAGTTTAATGGTCTTTAAGAAACATTTAAAATTAAAGAACCTGGCTTTATTAATATCCAAGTCAGGAAAAGAACAGCGTTCAGCAGTGCATTACAATACCTAGTATATCCAAATGAAACATATATAAAATCAAGCAACAGCTTAACACCTCCCTGAATAAAAAGTACTTTAACAGTTGCTAAATATCGAATTCTAAATATTTATGCTTGTTGACTTTCTCAAAGGTTATTTTTAAAATAATATTTTACCTAGTTCAGAGGAGTGAATCAGAGAATTCGGTTTGCATAGGTAACTTTAAAGCAGCCAGCTCAAGTAATCAAAGCAGCCATACAGGTTCAGCAAGAGGAATTTCAGCTATGAATTACATGCCCAATATTCAAGAAGAGTTTGTATTTTGCATATTGAAACACACATACACACTCTCAGCTACATTCAAGGCCTTCCCTGGTGGAGGGTGAATCGGGGTAACTGCCCCAGGTCCTGCACTTTGGGGGGCCCCATGGAGTGGGACAGAGTGGCACAGGGTGAGGTGGAGCGGCGTCTCTGCAACCAGCTGCTCTCTACCCCCCCACCCCCAGCCGCCAACACCACTGCTGATGGCGGCGGCAGCTTCTTCAGATCTGGGATCGGAGTGGGGGTGGGGCCACATGTGGGCTGATTTGCCCCGGGCCCCACACCCAGCTCGGGTCATCTCTGGCTACATTGATATCAAAATGTGAGATAGCTAGTTCAGAGTTGGCATCACTGCTAATTACCCTGCCCAAAGTATCATGTGAACGTGGGTAGGATGCTTACAATCAGGAGGAACCTTCCAAGAAGCATCATAGCATGCTTGAGGATATCATTCCTGGGCACAGTGAGTTTTTCTTGTAAATATAGCCTATGCACATGGATGTTTTAAACCAAAGAATAATTTTATCAACATTTAGAAAAAATAATATATATTTACAGTGAATTTCACTAGATCTTCTATATATCTGTGTAAATTAATATATCTCCTTTCCATAGTCTCCCCATTATGAATATGACTAGTGTCAAGAATGATGGATTTCAGGGAGTGTTTACGTGCCCCCACCCCCTGCTCACCTTTCAGGGCCAGCCATGTAAAGACTCCTTCTGCTGCCTCCTCCTCCTCCTCCAGCTTGCGGCGCAGGAGCTCCCTCCTTCCCTGCCACCCTCCCCTCACTGCTGGCTGTTGTCAGAGCCAGGTGACAGGGGGGTGCCACTGTGACCCCTCCCTCCTCTCACTGCTCCCCTCCATCTCTGCCACCTGGCCCCGACCACAGCCACCACCATGATCCCCACTTTGCCTCACGCCTGCTTGGGCCTGCACAGCCTCCCTCCCTCCACACCGCCTCCCCTCCCTGCCAGTTGTTGTCAGAGATGGGCAGCAGAGGGGGGTGCTGCCACCGTGAACCCTCCCCTCCACTCTCCTTCCCACTCCCCTCCCTCCCTGCTTCCTGGCCCTGACAACAGCTGCCACTGTGACCCCCTACCCCGCTTCGCCTCTCTCTGCCCCGTGCCCAGCTGGGCCCGTGCAGCCAATCACCACCTGCCCTCTCAGTGGCACATGTGCACTTGACCTAGAGTGTTACGGACAGACAGACACACAGACAGACAGATTAAGCCCCATATCTATGTGTGACAGCTTCCCTCCTCAGCCCCCAAATCCAATCTATCCCCATATTATCTACCTACTAGGTGCATCTACACATGTAATTAAGGCAAAGCCATAAACTCTGCTTAATAGTGATCATGCTGGAGTTTATTGCTCCCAAGCATACCATTTGAACGTGTACCTGGGATCGCAGCACATTGAGCTGGGTCAAAGCAGCCCTGGCTGACAGGGGGTTTTGGGAGTCAGCCTGCCAGCCTGGGGCTGCATCTGCCTAGCTCCACATGCTGCGGAGGGCCTCACTGGGGCATGAGGGTGCTTCAGTGTGGGGCTAGCCAGCAGACTGCCCCCACACTGATGCCCCCTCATGCCTCAGGCAGCCGCATCAGCATCTACACATCTACAAGCTACACTAGCATTTACAAGTACTATCCTGCTACAGAGTTAATTAGTTTCCTGTGACCTAATAGGGCCTCATGTGTAGACACCAAAATATTTACTGCAGAGCTAATTAGGCAGTTTGAAGCAGCTTCCCATTTTGAAAATAAACAAAAGAACATTTTATTTGATACAGTCTTTTCTGTAAAATATGGTTATTTTTTAAATTGTTTCTTTAAAAACACATAGGATTAGTATAACCAGTTAAAGCTGCTGAATACTTTTTAGAAGACTTTTTGCAGTTGCTAAATTTTTACCAATGTTCAATATTTTGTTTTCTGTGGTCCTAGGCCTTATTTACTGTGAACTGTCCGAACACTGCTCTAAAGAAATAATTATTAATATTCTCTTAGGTGTTTTTATGGTTTTATGCCCTGAATTAGAAATACTACTGTAGAAAAAATAATATATGACAATGTGATTGAAGATTTTCATAGTGCCTGCATACAAGGGTATCAAATTATGGATGCCTTAGGTTTTGGCTTCTTGATTTTGCACTGGCCTGTTAACATTGTTTCTGTTTGTGTGTGTACACACATACGCATGCATGCACACAAACACATATATGTTTATTAAAATAAATAAAATAATAAAATAAATAAAATAATAATAATATAAAACTAATATTTCTGAGTGTTTTCCATATAATTTTAAGTGCATGTTAGGTGGGAATTTGAGGTATATCCACATCTACAGAGCTGAAGGATCTTATTACAAATTATACAGCTACTGTGTACATGTATTCAATGACAGATATAATCCTTCTGTGGTCTGATCCATGTGCTAAGGGTTCATTCATTTTTTGATATACATGTTTTGCATGATAATCCCCTTTAATGGGAACTGGATTACAATAATTTACTATGAATAAATGAACCCCACAAGCTCTGTCAATAACAACACCAGAAGCAGTGGCCTGTGAAAAGTATTGGGAACAGACTGCATAGAACGGTTGGATTGGAGACACGATGTAGAAGAAAAGAGATAAATAGCCCCTAATAATTCAGCTGTTGGAATGGCCCCTTTAAGTCAGATATATAGGAGTTGTTAGATCTGACTGTCATATCACCCTGGATTACTTTTTGGTTTTTTGACAGGAGCATGTATAGTAATTCTAAAGAAAAGAACAAAGGAAAATTTAATCCACATGAATGTTGATTTCTTTTTTCCTTTTTTTTGGAAGATGCCATTTGTGTCATTCTTCTTGTTAAACTATGAGAGAAGAATTGGAATAATTCCTGGGACTCTCAATAGTACTGCAACAACACGACTATCAGCAATAGAAATAGTATCAGAATGTTGTGTCTTTGTGCTATGCATAGGGCATGTCTACATGAGATGCTTAATGTGCTAGCCTAATAACACTGTGCAGTAGCGTGCTGGGCAAAAACTGTGCTCATACGCTACTGCACAGTAATACTAGGCTACTGCACAGTAACCTTCACTAAAAGACCATACGCCAGCTCTACTGTGCAGTAAATGTAGTTACTGCATATTTAGTTAGTACTTCATTAAGCAAGTACTAAACTAAATGCACAGTAACTACTATATATTAATGAACATGTAGACACGCCCATGCAGTACATTAGCAGAAAAAAATGTGTTATGTTAGACAGAATAACTATTTCTTTGGACTATATAAAACCTGATTTTTCACATTATTAGTGAACCACCAACTGTCTGGATTTAATAGAACACTTGTTAATGGGACTGTTATTCACTAATTCTCTGTTATGGAAGTCTCACTTCCTTCTGAACTGTCCTGTCCTGATCACTGTTACACTCACAATAACAGTTAGATCAACCTTGGTCTAATCCACTCTGAAAATTATATTCCTACACAGAATAATAATAATAATTTAAAGTTATTTTTCTATTTGCAAAGTCCTATTAGCAAAATGGATTTCAGGTTAGTCTGTTTCCTTAACTCTTTTCAAGTAATTACAGTCATAATCATTGGCCACATAATAAACTCTATATAACTGTATAATTTAGAAAACAATACTACTTTAAAATGCACATTTATTTTTGCTTAGTTTAATTTGTTGCAGCTGCAAAACATGTTGATGCAAGACATAATTGCTTAGTAAATCATTTCTGTCTGATGTATGACAAATGAAGCATCTTTTTCCGTAATCTCAGCTCTCTAGCTTGTTGTAACTTGCCTTCAGAGTCCTCCTTTGAGGTAAACTTGCTTTGTTGTGCATTAATTCAAGCAGCAAAAATGAATTATTCCTTGCTGTGAAACTTCCAGTTAAATACAGATGTGTGCTGTACCATAAAACTAGTTTGTCTGTAATGGTATACAGAATTAGCATTTATCTCACTGGATTTAAAGGCCTGAAGGTGATGATAATGTACTTAGCACTAAGGTGGCACTTTGCTTTTTCAGAAGCACAGTACAAACATTAACTAATTAGTTCTCATAACATGATTGTGAAGCAAGTAACCATTAGCATCCCTATTTTACATTCAGGGAAAGTGAACTCTAGAGAACTAAATAACTTGCTATGGTCACAGAGGGAATCACAGACAGAGTTGGGATTAATGAGCAGGCGATAGATTCTAAGATGATGTAAACTGTCGCAGCTCTGTTCACTAAAATGCAATTATGACAACGAGCATCTAAATTTTGGGTGCCCCCCCGCTCCCATCCCAGGCCACTCATGCTACTTTATAATTGACAGTTTCTCATTTTTGACATCCACTTTTCACTTCAGATGTTGATTTTACACCCCTCACTGAAGATAAAAGGAACCAGCCTACATAGGTAAAATCAATCCTTTTTCTTTACAGTAATTTTACTGAGTTATTTAATGTTTTGATGTCATTATTTTATGGTTGCTTTTCAAATGTTAGAACAGATGTTTTAGTTTAATAGCTTTTACAGTGAAATTTCAGTTTTGCATACTTCTATAAGATACAGGCTTTCCTGGAAACTTTAGTAGAGTTTCTAAATATTTCCTCTTTTCATGTGACTACATGGCTCTGAGAAGAGTCTAGCAGTTTTTATGCATGTTGATATTCTGAAAAGATATTCTTTGTTGTTCTGGAAAGATACAGGTGACACAGGTACCACTGACACAAATTCACCTGAAAATAGTTTTCTTGTTTTTCAATTCCAATGGAAACCCAGAAGGGAGAACATAGCTTAATTTTTCATTTAATAATTATATATATACACACACACATATATACATACACACGTACACACACACACATTATAGCCCCCTTTTAGTGTGAGTAAATAGCTTTCACATACATATAGTTGATATTTTGGGTCACTAATGTGGATTTTAAATTCTATTCACCCATGAACAGCTCACCTCATCCTTTTGAGCATGCTCAGAAGGATCTGCTCCATCCAGTTATGACTGTTGTAGCACTATTCCACCCAGGAAGAAGTGTAACTCCACCTATGCCCTTAAACGCAAGGCATATAAAAATATCTCTTGAAGTTCAGAATATTTACAGCTTAGAAGGTGATTTTGACATCCATTCATTAAAAAATAATAATTTATGTGCTTGAGATTATAACATTTCTAAGTTTTAGCACTTTAAGCAAAAAAATCAGTAATTGTATGTTTTTCATGTTTTAAATGTTCATTTAATATGTCTTAAAATATGTGACTGTTAGTAGAATGACAGAAATTAGAATGTATGAATATAAGTGTCTGTATTACAATGCACAATTAATATAGAAAACTACTGTTTCTTTGGGGATTGATACCATGTAACATTCAAACTGTTAATCATCTGAAAAGGAGTCAAAATTATATACTTCCATGTAACCTGCATAAAAATGGTCTATCCACTCGCCCAAGGGTTTTATGCACATATTCAGCTCCCTGGCTAATAAGTGAAACAGGGAGTATAGTTTAAAAGCAGTAGAAGTCAGGCTCAGATGAGTAACACTCTGAGAACTGAATACTATTTCTATTTTTCAGTAGTATCTTCTATTTTTATGAGCGTTCGTCTTTCTTTGGACTTTCCCACAGAGGAGCTAGCAAATTCCATTAGTTCCTACTTCCCTGAAAGAGGTTAGGAGCGGCATAGTGTTGTCACCAGCAATAATGTCTAGGCAGATTTTCACTTGAAAAGTATGTCTCTCAGGGGGACTTCTTCTTGTTTTTTATTAATCTGGTCGTACCAAAGCTAAGCCTAAACCTATAGAAGGTTCTCATTGGTTAACTGGCTAGAAGGCAGCATATCCCCTCATTATTATTTCTGCTTTGTTTTTCATTTTGCACAGGTTGCTACCCTGCTCTACACCTTGTAGAGGAGCATAGACTGTTACAATTGATTCATGCTGTTTATAAATATAAATTAGTTCAATGATGGGATGCATAGGGATAGGGAACAGGAAAGGAAGACAAGGAAGTGAAAAACATGTAATTATTGTTTTTGTCAACTGGATGTAATTGGCTGAGAGAAGACAAGAAAGGTGAAATAGGAAAAAGGAGCAGTTTGTTATCATTTCTTTGTTAGGCCAGTTTTAGACGTATCTGGTCAATTTCTGCTTCCTCTGAGCAGGTTGGGAAGCTCCTCAAGCAGTCAGCATTTCCCCCTGTTTCGTGGAAATTATAACGAAGAAAGCCAGCAGGATGTGTATGGCGCCACTTGGCTTTTAAATTTTAGGTCATTTCAGTTTCAGGGTAGTGTCACCTGTTTTGTTATTGTGGCATAACTCTGTTGGAACTGAGTTTTGGGGGCAGCATCTAGTTAACTGTCATCACATGAAAAATCCCATTCACTTAAAATGCAAGATAAATATTAATCTATTGCTAATTTAGCATTATTAGAATATAAGATTACTGTATAAGAAGATAACTATTAACTGTAAAATTGACTCTTTTAGGTCTACTTAGACAATAAATTGGACATCCCTCTCTGCCACTGGCTTCCTTAATGGCCCAGGCAAGTCACTTAATCTCTGTGCCTCAGTGTATAGTCCTCTACAAAATGAGTTTACAAGACATTCAATTTAAATGAGACATTTTGAATTGGAGTGTCCCTGAGGGGAGGGATTTAAAGCAAATGATAATTCTAGTAATTTGTGCTCAGTGAATATTGATTACAATTAAATGAGTAAAAGTTAAGATGGCAATAAAGACCCCTTTTGGTATCAGAGACATACCGATTTAAAAAAGCAGACAGCCAGTAAATCTTCTTGTTTCAGCTCAAGGAAAGAAGATGGGAGACTAGTATATTTATGGGGAAGAGCTAAGTGAATTTGGCTACTTTAACTGCGATACTTTAAAAGGTTCAGGTGTCTTATAAATTGATTTTACTGCTTTTTAAAAACTTCTGCAAGCAATTCTGTTGTTTGCATACAATCTCTCTAATTAAATATTAATAAAATATAGCAGTACTATTAAAAATGCAAACTCTTTCTTTTAAAGGCTAGGTTAGGATAGAGTTATGAATTGTACTAGATTGCTAGATTTCATAAACTCCCAGATGATAAAAGTTGTTTCCACCACAGCTCAACAAACAGGATATGAATAATTATGGATCTGTAGATGGATTGTTGGGAATTGGCGGGTCAGAGAATGAAAATCACCTCAGCCTCTGTGCACATTACTATCTGGCAAAGCTAAATGTCACGTAGCTTAGTGGAACTTTTCCAGTAAACCATTTAAATCTATATTAAAGATTTTAACTGCAGTCTGTGCTAAATAATCACTTTTGTTTATTCAGCTGCTTTAGCAGCATTACCAATTTCTAATCCCAATTATTTGCAAGCTCTGAGAGCCTTGATGCCTGTGAGATAAATGTTGTTAGAAGTTCTATCCAGTGTAAATGATTTAATTTTCTGCTCCTGAAATCAGATTAAATGATATTGTTCATAGGAAAGTGGCTGCAGACTGAAGGTTATTATCAGACCAAGCTTCTATGAACTAAAATTCTATAGCCAGGCTGTTGTTTGTCTGATCAATGATGATATTGTATTTTAGGTTCACTTCATTTAGAAAAGCTTGATGATGATAAAACTAGACACTTTTGCCCAGAGCAACCCTTGTCTGGTGTGGGAGGTCCAACCTGCACCCTCCTGTCTAGCTAGGGGCCAAGCACTAGACAACATGTTCATTCTTGTTGAAGGCTGATAATTTCTGGCTCTGTCTAGTGAAAATTTAAATGGAGGCTTCACAATGGAGGTTTACTGATGGTAGTTCTTCCCTTTATGGAGCTTGACCATCTTTCAGAACTACGCCTTTGGGATTTCCATTATTTTATGACTGCTTTTAGCTTCCAGTCTTCTTTCTGGGCATATTTCTGCATTAGATTTTTTTTTTCAGAATGAATCGCAGCAGAAAATGGATCTATAGCTTCAACCAACACAAGGGGAATGCAGAACTCTGAACTACTGTTATAATTTGATGTTGCTGGTTGTGGAAACATTGCTCAGTCACTCAACACGCTGATGAACCATTGAAAGATAGGTATCATCCTTTCTGAGATTCTGTGCACAAATTCGATATGGAAATTTTGGGGCTCTTTCTATGTTGGCTTGTCACTTTGCTGTTAAATACGAACATTAAAGAGACTAAAAAGAAGCAACTGTACCCAATGTTCCTCATGTGTACTCCATTAAGTAGTTTTAGCTGTAGTTTAATAGAGCTGGTTGAGAAATGGGGAAAAGTATTGTAAACTTTTTTTTTCAAACCACCGTGTGTTATATCAGAATTTGGAGAATTTTCAACTCTATTTTTTACACAAAGTGTTTCACCATATATAGCATGTGATTATGGTGGAATAATGCCTATGTGATAAATTGCATTTATTGCACAATAAATGTATTGCCCAATACTATATAATAAATGCCATATATTTATTCTACTTGGTAGGAAGCTCCATTCTTAGAAATCTTGAAGGTAGTTGGGACAAAAAGACCTGGATCATCTAATACAGGGTGCTCAACTCCTGCCCCATAGGCTAAATCCGGCCCATGGCTCCATAATCATCTGCGGTCTCCACAGATTCACAGAAGATTCACAGAAGTTTAGGGCTGGAAGGGACCTCATGAGATCATCAAGTCCAGCCCCCCCTGCTCTGGGCCGAAAGACTGCTGGGCTCAAATAGCCCCAGCAAAGTGTGTGTCCAGTCTCCTTTTGAAGCGCTCCAAGGTAGATGCCTGCACCACCCATGCTGGGAGTCTATTCCAGAGTCTGGTCCCACAAACCGTGAAGAAGTTTTTCCTTATATCCAGTCTGAAACCTTCTTCTAGGAATTTATGATGGTTGCTCCTTGTTTTCCCCTGGGGCGCTTTGGTGAATAGTTGTTTGCCTAGCCCCTGATGCTCCTTCCTGATATATTTGTAAGCTGTCACCAAATCCCCACAAAATCTTCTCTTTTCGTGGCTGAACAGCCTTTCCTCATAGGGCTTGCTCTTCTGGCCTCTAATCATACAAGTGGCTCTTCTCTGGATTCTCTCAAGCTTCTCCACAGCCTTCTCCACATCCTCCCCAGGGGTCTGGAAATTTGGAGGCAGGAACGTGGTGGCACCACTCCACCACTACCACATTTTTGTAACTATGGGGAGCTCCAGGCCCTGTGCGCTGGATCAGCACCTGATCCCAGCGCACAGGGCTGGGCAGCGGCAGTGCTAAGTAAATCCCAGGGCTCAATCCCAGCTTCTTTCATTAGTCTATGCAAACAAACCTGTGTAAATCCGAATTGAAAAGGCATGTCACCTTGATCGTGTAGTGATACAGATACACTATCAGGGGCTGTGAGGCATATGAGTACTGTGAACAGTGTACAGGTCATTTGATATTTAATTTTTGATTCATTAATGATCATGAAGAATATCACAAGAGCTTTTATTTAGTAATTAGCAAAACACTGTTTTTTTCAGATGGCCTCAAAATGCCTGGTCATTGAATTTAGCTATGTCAAATTTTGTTCTTGTTCTCTCATGCTGTACTAGTGACATTCATCCATGATCCTAATAACATGCCAGTTTCTGTATAATGTGTGTTTTTAGACAGTGCCAATGTCACTCCTCTTTTGTCACTGCAAATCAGAAAGGAATTTATTATTCTACTGTACACAGAGAACTAAATCTGCAGGGCTGGATCCAGCTTTGATTCCACCCAGAGTTTAAAATCAACTACCTGGCAGTGGCAGTGTTTCTGTTCAGGCAGCAGTGACAGAGTCACTTGACTTCAGGGCTCATTGTAATCTACCTGATTCCTTCTAAACTCTTCATTCCATAGGTGCTAACAATCCGCTCTTTTTTTTAAATGGTCTTGATGTTCCATCAATCAAGCTATTTTTTCTTCTGCCGTTTTGCTGTCTGTTAGCTACTTCTGGTAATGTGTCACCTATTACACAGCCCTAGCTAAAAGTATGAACTTAAAATATTAGTGGTGTTTCGTTCTAATTATGGAAAATGTGGATTTTGGGTTACTTTTTTAAGCTGAAATTGGGGATTTTTTTTAAATCAGAAAAAAACAGGATCCCTGGTGATGATGTTGGGGCTTGGAATAGATGACCTCCTAAGATCCCTTCTAACCCTAATTTTTTATGATTCTATTACCACACTATTTGCACCCCACTTTTGAAAATCCTAGATCAGTCTGTGTAAATCTGTCTGGAGTTTGTGAATAATGCACATTTTGTAGAGATTCAAGATCATTTTAGAAAAATGTTTAAATGAATTATTTATTTTACTCACTGCATACTAAGCTACTTCAACATAATTTAACAATTAAAACAATGCATGTTTCCATTGCTGTAAAGCTACAAAAAGGCACAACTATTGCCAAATTAAAAGATTGTTGAGTAGTGGGGCTCAGTGGCTAAACTGTGTTTGCTTTATTTTGCATGTGCTTAGTTCTTTAAAAACAATGAGTTTAGGAGGACTTTAGGAGGAGGAGGTGCTACATAAACAGGTGTTTGCCTGGTTCCTTTTTTAAGTACATCCTTTTCACTTAAGAATATTAAGAACTAACTCATATCAATTGGGTCAAGAGGACACTGGAAACTGAAGAACAGGATGAGATAATGTCATGCAGATTCCCGTTACTGATCTCAGGCTAAAATTCCTGACAACTTAGTTCCAGCCACTGCCTAACATTTTATGGTGATGATGTAAAGCAATTTATAATAAATGATTTGTTCTTGTGAAAACCAGATAAATAATATTACATCTATCATAGCATGATGTATGTTTTTGTTTACATAATGCCTGTGCTTTTTTCACATAGATGAGTGACTGAAGTAAAGTTCACCCCCCATGATATTTAAAACAAGTAAAAACTGTCTGAGAGTGTATGTGTAGTCTGAAATGCATCTAAGACTGAAGTCAAAATATATTGTAGTGCAGAGAGTCTGAGCCAAAATAAAAATGTGAGACAAGGATAAAATGACAACTTTTAAAAGTAAGTTATGTGTAAAATATATTTTAATCCCTTGCTTTCCACATTCCTAAGAAAATGTGTTCTCATACTTTATTATATGTATTCCAATTTGCAAACAAATTGATTTCTTCAACGAAAAATTAAAAAGGAGTTGAAAGTAAGATTTGAATGGAAATCCAGAGCTAGTCTTAAGTATCCATGCCTCTATAATAACATGTTTGCACTGTTCGTATGTCTACAACATGATGATAACGAAGCTTTTCTTTAAAAAATTTCTTCAGGCTGTGGGGAGTGAGAACTCTATGTAAAGCAGAGTAACTAATTTTGTTATCTTTTATTATGAATCTTTAGAGCAAATATTTTTCCAACTGTGGTGAATAATAATTACACTTTCGGGTGGTGTTTGAATATATCTTGTACCTTCTAGGTTTTTTTACATGCTAATTCTGAAACTCCCCACAACAATTCTACTATATATTGTAGTATGCCATCACCTTCCATGGTATGGGTAATCATACTTTAATTGCTAGTTAGGATAGAATTCACTATACCCATACAGAGCTTCAGTTCAACAGATACATATTAAGGGGATGTAGACAAAATGGCAGCCCTAAATTGAACCAGTGGGTTTTAAAAAACACCACTTCAATTTAGGGTCGATTAAACCACTGTGTTGTGCACACACCCCGCTGGCTTACCTGCCTCTCCGGCAGGTAGGGGAGGGCAAGCTGCTGGCGGGTGGAGCGGTTCGTGGGCTGCACGGTGGGCTGGTGCTTCTCTCCACGGAAGTGGCGCCCTGCCTCCCAGGTAGCACCCCCCTGTAGGCACCCAGCTCAGGTGGTCTCAGGGGGCACTGGAGCTGCAGAGAGAAGCACCGGGCCCCCGCACAGCTCAGGCAGGCAGGCAGGCTCCAAAAGGGTAGGGCGGTGGGGAAGGATCAGGTTTACTGCTTTCCCAGGCTGCTGTCAGGCTACCAGTCCTATAGTTTACAACCTACTTGTAGGGGGTCTACTCAAATTGAGGAGGCAGGCAGCCAATTTCATGGGCAGATTGTGGGGCTGACTGCCATTTTTGTGGGCTTATCATGGCGGGTCCCCTTCATGCCTCTGGCCCCACCCCCATTGCTAATTGGTTAAGCGGGCTGTCTGTCATACAGCCCTGCCACTCACCACTGAGTGGCTGAGAGGGCTGTAGGTCCCACCCCTCATTGCTGATTGGTGGAGAGGGGAAGCCACATGACAGACAGCCCTTTTAGCCAATCAGCAGTGAGGGGTGGTGGTGGCAGCCATTTTGCCAGCTCCCCTTTGTTCCTGCAGCCTCCCTTACCCCTGGCAGACTGCGCAGCTGGACTACAGCAGCCATGAGAACCACTGGGGAGCCAGCAATTTATTTTTAGAAACCATTTTTTTTCCCCTTGCAGATTTTGCAGACATTGCCCGATTTTACTATTTCTGTGAAATCCACAAAATCATGATTTGAGTAGGTGCCTACTTATGTACAGACTGCTTCAGCTATGTGGAACTACACTGAAGCCTGTAGAGCGCTTTAAAAACACAGAAGTTCCCTCTTATATTGTAAATTGCAAAGGATCATGCACCATGCCACTTTCCCAGCTCCTCCAATCATCCCTGGCTCCCTGATCATAGAGCTGGGGCTGGGAGATAAGAATTTCCCAGACCCTGCTCTGCAATCATGGAGCAGGGGCCAGGATATTTCTGCTGCTGTGGCAGGGGGGCATTGTCCCAGCCCTAGCTCCAGTGATGGAGCCTGCCCTGGCAGCAGGCAGCTCCTGGGGGCAGGGAGCAATCTCCCAGCCCCTGCTAGGAGTCTCAGTGTCTCCTGACCCCATGCTCCCTGCCAGCCTCTGGGCTAGCACCCAGGGGGAGCCTAGACCTCCCCCTGGTTGCTGCAGGGGGCTGGTGCAGGGTTGGCAGGGGTAGGAGCAGACTCCTGCCATGAACAGTAAATCTGTTTCCACTTCCCTGCATGTGTAGATGCCTGCCTGGGATGGGTTTACTCTAGAACATTTGCACATGTAGATGCACCCATTAATACCTTTCAACATCAAATACTTCACCAGTAACTTCCTTCTGTACTTCAGATACTTCCTTCTGTACCTGCTAAGCCTGGAGCTTCCACTTTTCTAAATAAACCATTCATCCTATCAAGTCCTGGAAATCCTTGTTGTCCCTGACTTCCTCAAGTCCCCAGAAAACTTAATGTGCTTGGCAGTCCTATTAACCTTGGGGAGCCTGGTTGTCCTTTTGATCCATTTAATCCAGGCTGGCCTGGACTACCTGGAAAGCCTTCACTGCCCCTGGGACCTAAAAATCTTGTGACGTCTGGTGGCCCAGGGCTACCAAATGCTCCAGAAAAAACACACAAGGTAATGCTTCCCTTTGTATCTAAGATTCCTCTACCAACCTCCTTATAGCAGCAGCAGTTTGGAGAACCTGTTTACCTAAGCATTATACTGTGGCAGCCCTCTAATCACATTGCAACATTTTCACATTTAAATGACAATCCAACATACATTTAAACACTTTGACAAATGGAATCTTTTCCCTGCTACAATAGTTCCGCACTATTCTTTGCAGGTACTGCCAGCTCTTCAAGGGTCTTCCCTGAGTCTCCTCCCTACTCTACTGGTGTGTCTTTGCTTGGAGTCCCCCTTTCCCTAGAAAACCATTCAGCATTCCTCCACATCTGGGTCAGGACTCGCATGGCTCTCAAGCTATCGAGAGAAGAATTTACTCCCTGCTCAAACTCTTGTAAATGCTGTGGTTGGAGGCTACATATACAGCATCCTCCATCAGAGAATTAGTGATCTTCACCCTAGGATTTTTTCCTTTACAGTTTTGGCTTCTGGTGAGAACTAACATGTTTTGGGTGTCACTTGGCCATTACTGTAAATCAGTTCCTAAAATCACATCAGATAGCCCCATTTCAGATGCAGTTTTGCCACAGGCATCCTCATCATGGGACTAAACATTCCCTGAACACCCTTATATTAATTGGAAATCAGCTTGCCTGGGCTAGCCACTTCCCTGTCAGTTAAGTTTATCTCTGCATTGGTGTCCCAGAGCACCTCAGAAGGTTTCCCATCTACCTCAACAGGTACAAGCTATGGGTTGTGCTCTTCAGATAACTCTGAAAACATATTGCAAACTCAATATTCTGAGGCCTGGGGTTGAGCTCAGTGACCTCAACCACCTCCCTCCCCATAGGAATGATCAAGTAGGCCTCTTTCACCATCAACTGCAGGCTGAACATCAGCCCTTGTAACTAAGTTAAACCTTCTAACTTGGAGTAGTTAGCCATCTTGTGCCACAGTGTTTTACAGAAGTTACATCTTATATCTTTGTGGTCCCTCAGAGATTACCTCCCTTGCTCAGATGTCCCTTGAACTTAAGTTTGTCCAGAGTTGTTGTTTGGCCTCACCTTTTGGACTCTGACTTAAAGGATTTTCCTTTTTGCCTTTTCTAAGACCATAGTCCCTTGGCCAAAAATTCATCTACCCAACAACTGACAGTGCTCAGATCCACAGTATTTCATCCATCATCCAAGTGTTAATGTCTGGAGGACATATTTTGGACAATTGCTCCAAATAGACAAGATCAAGCATCCCCTCCAAAGTAGACACTACTGCCCCCTTGCTCCACTTTAGTCTGTAATCTTTGAGTTTGGCTATAATTTCTGCATATGACATCACCGGAGTCTTCTGTACTCCAGTAAACTTTTTCCTATAAGCTTTAGAAGACAGTTTAAATGTAGGTAGCAGATCCTGCTTGGACTGTTTGTAGTTCTGCCCCTCTGTCCACTCAAAAAGAGACCATATCCTTTCACTCCTCATCAAATGAAGGTAGTATTTTAGGACCTATACAACGCGAAGAGTGGGCTGCCCTATGGTTCTCTGGCTAATGCATCACGCGTCCTGGAACTCCTCAGTTTCTCTGTCTCCAGCTTAAATTCTCTCTGGTGCTGGCAATCCTCCATAGACATTAGGGCTGGAAGGGACCTTGGAAGATCATAGAGTCCAACCCCCCGCCCGAAGGGCAGGAAGTCAACTGGGGTCATAGGATCCCAGCAAGATAAGCATCCAATTTTCTCTTGAAGGTGTTCAATGTAGGTGCTTGAACCACCTCCGATGGCAAGCTATTCCAGACCTTGGGGGCTTGGACAGTAAAGAAATTATTCCTTATGTCCAGCCTGAAATGGTCTTGCAGTAGTTTAAAACTATTTGACCTCGTCATCCCTTGGGGCACTCTGGTGAACAAACGTTCCCCCTGATACTGGTGGACACCCCTGATAAACTTATAGGTGGCCATCAGATCACCCCTGAGCCTGTGCTTTTTCAGGCTAAAGAGCCCCATAGCTCTCAGCCTGTCATCATAAGGTCTATTTTCCTAACCTCTGATCATGTGTGTGGCTCTTTGGACTCTCTCAAGCTTCTTCACATCCTTTTTGAATTGTTGGGCCCAAAACTGGACACAGTACTCCAGCTGCAGCCTCACCAAGGCCGAGTACAAGGGGAGAATGACGTCCCGGGATTTGCTTGAGAAGCATTTATGGATGCAAGCCAGCATTTTGGTCACTTTACTAGCTGCAGCATCGCATTGCAGGCTCATGTTCATCTTGTGGTCAATGATGACCCCCAAGTCTCTTTCTTCCATAGTGCTAGCCAGTGTAGCACTGCCAAGCCTATAAGGATGCTGCAGGTTTTTCCTCCCAAGGTGGAGAACCCTGCATTTTTAGTGTTAAACACCACCAGGTTCTCATCCGTTCATTTGCTGAGCCTGTCCAGGTCAGCCTGGATCGCCCTCCTGTCTTCAGGTGTGGATGCTTTGCACCAGAGTTTGGTGTCATCGGTGAACTTGGCCAGTCCGCTTCTGACTCCAATGTCCACATCATTAATGAAGATGTTGAATCATATGGGTCCAAGGACAGAGCCTTGGGGGACCCCACTGGTCACAGGGCACCATGACGATTGACTTCCATCAATTACCACCCTCTGGGTCCGATCACAGAGCCAATTTCCCAGCCAGTGGATTGTGGTGGACCCAAGGCCACAATTGGTCAGTTTCGCCAAGAGGTGATCATGGGATACCAGATTGAAGACTTTTTTGAAGTCAAGATATATGACATCAGTCTCTTCTCCCTTGTCCAGGTGATAGGTCACCTGGTCATAAAAGGAAATGAGATTGGTCAAGCAAGACCTACCTGCAACAACACATGCTGGCTATCCCTCAGGTTGTTGGCATTGGCCAGTCCATTAAGGATGGCCTCTTTAATAAACCTTTCTAAGACCTTCCCCAGGATAGAGGTCAGGCTGATGGGCCTATAGTTTGCCGGATCCACTTTCCTCCTATCTTGATCCATAGAGCCTCCATCTGAAGCTTCTTTCCCTCCAAGATCAATCTCTGATGCTTTAGTCAGTGGAGTGGACACTGATCAATCTCTGATGCTCTAACCAGATGGAATGGACACTGCCCACCAGTAAATTGGGCAGCTGTCTTGTTATTGGGTGTGCATTAGAGTCAGGATTCTGACTTGGATCACTCTGTTCCAGGAGTGGGGTTAGTGTACCATATTGGCCTTTCCAAAAATTATACCCCTCTCCTGGCACAATTCAGTAAACCTCTCATTAGAGAGCTGCTAGCATGCTAAATCCTGAGGCATAGCCTTGGATAGGCACTCTGGTATCCCACTCGATCTCTGACACAAAGTCAGGGCCCAAATCAACATGCATGAAGATTCATGTCCAAAGGACAGGATATATGGCAAGATTGATCCCATTACAATATATTACATAAACTTGATAAATAACCCTTATTCACAGGATAGGCTTTAGAGATGTTCTGGCATCCCAGGATGCATAGCATGGGCACTGACACACCTGGTATATACCCAGATCAGGAAGGGCTACAGTATGAGCATACTTTCTTGCCTGCATTAAAGATATCTGACACAACTCCAACAGCAAGGAGTTCCTGGTCCAGCCTCAGCCCTTACTGGTCTAGCTGGCCATGCTTTTCCTGGAAACAGAGGCACACAGGGAAGACGGAACTGCTCCATACTCATTTGTTTCTGGGAGGAGCATAGAGTGGCTGGACTGGAAAAGGGTGTGACAAGAGTTGGCACTCCTGCCTGCTTTAGACTTATCTGGATGTGCAGAAAGTATGCGGGCAGTTTGACCAGACTGCGGTGGCAGCCGCAAGACCCCACTTGAGAACCACTGAGCAAAGCTGAGGCATTTGAACAGTGGTTCTCAATTGGCTGCTAACAAATTATGGAGGGGTTCCCTGATTCTAAAAAGGCTGAGAACCACTGTATTAGGGCTATTTATGTGGTTTGGCAACTGAATAATTTGGTACAATCTCAACTCCTATTTTTAGCTGAATATATTTTCTAGAGGTGCATTGATAAAAAAAAAAATTTGGCTGATACCAACAGCCGATTATTGACCAGCCCTACCATCTGAAACCAATCTGATAGCTTATATGCAGACTGGCAGCTTGGAGAGGAGCTCCTTGCTGGTAAGTCTATTGGGAGAAGGGGCATGGAGGAGGGAAGGGGCATGGGGGCAAATTGAAGCCCCCATGGTGAGGGAGGGAGGCAAGTGGGGCAGGGGTGCATGCACCTCCAGGGCGGCACGGGGGCATGTGCCCCCTGGATTTGTGTGGAGGTGAGGGAGGGCTGCCCACTGCAGCCAGGGGCTGTGCTGGCCTCTTCCCAGTGTGGGGGCTGGGCCAGGGCTGTGCTTGGAGCAGGTGGGGGTGGGGTGGGCAGCAGCGGCACTGGGAGGGGTGGCTATAGCCACCCCAATATTTGCTATAGCCACCCCTCACAGTGCCGCCACCGTCCACCTTACCCCCCTCTCCCCCCATGCAGAAATCCGGAGGGGGGGCACATGCCCCCCGTACCTCCCCCTGGGGGTGCATGCAGTGGTGGGGAGCCTCTGCTCCTCCCCACCCCCACACCTCCCAGACGAGCCACCCATGGCTCCACTCTGCTCCTGGTGAGCTCATATTCACTGCCCTCCCCTGCCCCACTCCCTCCTACACTATGGAGGCCTTGATCTACCACTTCATGCTGCTTCTCTCCCCTATGTCCCTTCCCCCCACAGACTTCTCAGCTAGACATTGGTCTCCAAGCTGCCAGGCTACATTCCTGGCTGCATGCATGCTGCATCTGTGTGCATGCACTCAGTATTTATTGGTGACACTGTTGGCTACACTGGCCAAAAAAAGCCAATTGCTGATAATTTTATTGTCCTTTAATCAGTACCAATCAGATATGTGACTGATATATTGGTGCGCCTCTAATATTTTTCAGTACTGCATCTATACTCCTGTATTGTGGGGATACTAATGCAACTTATAGTATTTTCTCAGAAAATGAGTTGTATTTAAATAATACTGGGCTAGGATACCTAAGCCACATCAGTGGGCTCACATTGATAAGTAGTAATAATGTATAACTGCTATTATTTTATATGAGGAATAGCTGCTCTGAATATCTTTAAAATAAAGTTGTTTTCAGTAACACGTTTAAGAATATGGATTTTTTTAAAATATAAGGGAAAATATTCCAACACTCTCAGCACTTGTCTAATTGTTCTCTTACTGAAGTACCATTGATTTCAGCATGAAACAGAATTAGGTCAATGCTGAAAGTTTTTCAAAATCACAACCATAACCTTCTAAAATTCTAGGCTTGGATACTTTAAAAAATCATTATTTCTTTAGTTAGATGTGAGCCACACAACATGAAATCTTGTTCACATTTTCACTTGGTTCAGTAAGTTGGAGGTTTGCCCGAGTCCTGAATTTTGGAAACAGATCTCTCACCCTTTCTGCCCCCTGCTTCAAGTTCATATCCAGATCCTTCCAAAATTCAAGTTAGAATTTGACCCACAGTTAAGGGTAGTTATGCGTCCTGCCACCAGTAATAACTGTCACCTCAGAGCAGTGATCCTGCCACATAGTGCAGAGTTAGCACGACATTTTATAGAAATGGGATCAGTTAGCAACATGATTCTTTCAAGTGCACCTAAAATTATGATTAATCTTATATATGAAGTGTACACATGATGGGGAATGCTGTGGCAAGGAGGTGGGGAACCTGCAGACCCAAACTATTGCTATAGAAGTACTGTAAAAAAAGCGTGTGAGATGACATCACATGACTCAAAATGCCCAGCTGCCCTCACTTCATAATTTTATACCCTCAGTATTTCCATACTTGCTGTAATATATTTACAGATCATTTGTGTTCTGCCAAGTACATTTTTTTTCTTTCAGCTTTGAATCAGTCCTAGTAGGCACAATGACAATGCAGGTTCCCAACAGAATGTGGATCTGCAGCTGGGTAAATCTGTCATGCTACTTAGTTTTCCTATTTCATTAAAAAAGCAGGTGGTGGCTTGTAATCAAGTCATTAAGGTGATTTTTCAGAATGTTGCACTGGGAATTAAATACATAATTACCATTAATGAAAATGCTGTTTTCATATGTAGTTCTCACATACCACACAAACCATTTAGCTTTTTATGCCTGCTGTGTAAGATAAGGGCCAGCAGTCCTTGATCCCATTTCTTCAATGGCATAAAAATAAAAACATTCTTAGCTAAAGTGAAATGTGTACTACTTCTAAAGTCAGCAATTGTGAAGTATTAGCAATTTCATAATGGAATGCATTTATAAAATGTTTGTCATACATAGGTAAGATGCATTCCTTGGCCAGAAGAAATTACAGTTTGAGGAAGGAGTTTAGGGATTATTGACGAGTAAATTAGGGACTTCAGTGTGATTATACCATTTTATAAACATGTTACTGATATAATCATAAAGCTTTCATACAACTTATTTATATTTTATGACAATAATGTGATAATACAAGCCTATATGAATGAATCAGGTTTTGCAGTTATGGAGGAGGGGCAATTGTCTTCAGGACCTATGCATTGTTCTTTGTGGAAGATAGGAGGTTTTCTTACTGTAAGCTACCCTGAGCCTTTGTTGGGAAGGGCAGCATACTAATCAAATACATTTATATATACATAGAAGAAGATAAGTGATCATCTCATGGTTCAGGCACTTGAATCTTGCTCTGGAGAACTGAATCTGCCTCAGATTTCTCATATAATTTTAAAGAAATCACTTAATCCACACTTTTTACAAAAAGGCCACTAACAGAATGGTTCTCATATTCTGAGTTTTCAGTTTGAGTTTGAGATTTGATTTATTGATGGGCTGAGGCCTTGAAGCTAAAACTGAAGACACTGGGCATGTCTGCACCAGTAGTGCTCAATTCCTAGCCCATGGGCCAGACCAGTACATGTGGCTGGTTCATCTGGCCAATGGGGCTCCCCACAGGTCCAGAAATTTGACAGCAGGGGAGTGGTAGTAACATTAATTGCCACTCCCCTGCTGCCACATTTCTGGACCCATGGGGAGCCCCAGATACCATGGCTTTGCACACTAGATTGCACCAACATACAGTTGGGCCAGTGCATGGGTTTGCTCTGTAGGTAGATGCAGAAGGGGCCAGGCTGGTGCACAGCCAGATCTGAATGCACTGGACTGGGCTGTCACATGACAACCTACCCAACAAATCAACCCCATGGTAGATCTTGTGTGCAGACTAACCCTGTGCATGGGATACAGCCTATGGACCATCCTTGCACCACTCATTTGGTCTGTGGATGCCAGACCAAATGCATGCCATGTCCCTAGAGATCCCAGTGGCGTAGGCTCCACTCATGCACTGGGGCCACAGTGGCCCGACACCAGTAGCCTGAGGGGAAGTGGGGGGATTTAATGTCCCCATTGCAGGTGACAGTGGCACAGGAGCAGTGAGCAGCACCCAATGCTAATGTGGGTCCGGCCATGGGGAGGGGGCGGAGGAAAGGGGATGTGACCTGGCTGCAGGTCACATCCCTTTAAGGGATGAGGGGCGGAAGGGAGCCAGGGCTAATCATGGAGCCAGACCCATTGCTGCCACCCACTGTAGCAGCACAGCCCAGGCTGGGGTGGCCCTAGGGGGTGGGTTCAGTGCCCTCTGCCTCCCACCTCCAACCCCATGGGAGGGCTGCAGTTTGCAGGTAGACTGCAGCTGGAGCATGGCTCCACTCCCCCCTCCCTCTCCTGGCAGCAGCAGTGGAGCAAACCATTGCGGTGGACAGAAGTGAAGCACTTGTCATTTGTTGCCTACTCACAGAGGCACTGGGTGCTCAGGACAGGCTGCTGCAGGCCAAGGGCATAGGCAGCAGCAGGGAGAGGCAATGGACCGCTGCAGCCTGGTTCAGCCCAGCTCTGCAGCCCAGGGGCATAAGCAACAACTGGCGCACAGCTGCCTGCCCCAAGTGCCTGGTACAGCTGCAAGTAGGCGGTGGGTGACAGGTGCTTCACCTCTGCCTGCCACAATGGTTCATTCTGCTGCTGCAAGGAGATGGAGGGGATTGGGTAGCCATGATCCAGCTGCAGGCTGCCTGCAAACTGTGAGGCAGCAGGCAGTGACCCCCACCCCCTAGGGCTGCCCAGCCTGGACCATCCAGCTGTAGTTGGAGGCAGTGATGAGTCAGGCCCTGTGATTGGCTCTGGATCCTCCTTCCCCACTGCCCTCTATCCTACCCCCTCCCTGCAAAAGAACCTGCATCGGTATTGGGTGCCACTCCTCCAAGAGACTTGGCCCAGGCACTGTGGCATGGGCCCTCCCTGAGGGGATCTGCAGCATGGGATGGAGCCAGCGGTGTGTCAGTGCCCACACTGCTGCCGCCTGCAATGGGGGGATTAAAACCCCTCCTTCCCCTCAGGCAACTTATGTCTGGCCTCTATGGCCCCAGTGCATGAGCAAAGCCGATCGGTACCTACGTCACCCCCCCCCGCAATGTGGGGATTAAACTCCCCCTTCCTCTCAGGCTATCGCTGTCTGCCTACATCCCTGCTCCTGCTGCTGGAGCAGTGAGGGGGCAGTGGGGGGCTGGGGACACTTGGCAAAGGCTGTTGCCTCTCTGCCATGTAGACCAAGCTGCACTTCAGATCAGGGTTTTGCACCCCCACCCCCTTCTCAGCCAGCCAGAGCAATGATAGTGCCCTGGCTAGGGAAGAGAGGGGTGGGGCCAACCCACTCAGCTGGAACAGACAGCACAGCCCAGCCCAGCCCAGGGCTGCAAAGTATGCTGGGATGCTGGGGCACTGTGAGTTAACTTAAACTGGGAAGAGATCTGGGACAGAAGTTCCATAAAATAGTTTGACATCAATCAGTTAAGTCTGATACTATGTTCAACCAGGTTTATCTTAAACCAGTTTCAGCCATTTTGAAACTGGTTTATGTGCACTGAACTTCTGTTCTGTTACAGGTTTAAACTAGTTTCTGATCACTTAAATCAGTTTATATCTAACTTCTGCCTATATGTGTTATTTCCTAGATTTTGAAATGTTAACCGAGTAAAAAGAAGCTTCATCGTTTGGAGGTGTGATCAGCTGGAGTATACGTGATGTGTATAGTATTCTTTCAGAGATAAAACAATTGGACAGAATTCTCTATTGCTTGCATTGTTTATATTTGCATTTCATTTTTTCATTCTGATTTGGTTGCATTCTACAACCTTCCTGCACTCCCTTTCTGTGGGCATTAACGACAACATAAAATATAAGTCAGTGGTGAATTGGGTTATTTCTAGATGAAAAAATGGACTGTTTATCTATTTGACCATTTTATTAACAATACATTTTAAAATAAGTATTTCTAAATCTATATTTTTCTAACAAATAATAGATTTTTGTCAAGGCAACTGCCCAGTCCCAAAGAAGAAATACATTGCACGAATTGATGTTTAGTCTACAACTGGGGACCCAAAAATGAAGTTAAAATGCATTGAGAAAAAACATGGGAAAATAAACCAAAAAATATTTGAGCATTAGTCAGGAGAACAGAGTATTTTGTTGCATTCCATGAACAGAAACATACAATGTGGACATAGCATCAAGCTTCCAACTTGCTTTAAAGCTCCTACTGGGAAGCAATTTGACAAGTGGCATCGCTTGCTTATTTATTCAGTGTGGGAGAGCTGGTCCCCTTCTGTTTCTCTTACAAAGGTTATAAACCAGCATTTTGGTCATTGACTCAGACACAACACATTTAGAAACATGATTAAAACTGATTTTCCTAGCCTACTTTCCCACTGACCTACTAGTGTTTCTTAGTGTAGGTAGCTAAATGAACAAAATGAATTGTTGTTTTATTTACTAACAGAACAGCATGTAGTAAATCCATTGTGGTCTTTAAATCTGAACTAAGGGATCCTGGACAGACAGGATACTGCAGTGCAAAATGTCTAGTGAGGTGATAGAATAGGTCCTACTTTTGCTTCAGAAATTGTGGCTGCTTAGAACAGTCACAATAACCCTGTTGTGCAGTCAAATTCTCTCATAATGTCTTTGTATTCTGAATCAATAGGTGCCCTGTAGCCAAGGTTACAATGACGCATCACCAAAGCCAGTGAGAAATAAAATCCCAGTACTGAAGTTGAGGGAAACTAGATAGGTTTGAAATGCACAAATCACCCTAAGAGAGATGCAGCAATACTTAAGATTGTTTTTCTTAAAGAAGATACAGCAGCTGTCAAACAATTACCAAAAGCCAACATAGCCATTTGGTATCCTGTCACAAATACAGATCATCTTCCTTCTGAAGAGAATTAAATTATATTCAGTTTTCCAAAACCTAACAGTTTAACAACTTTATATGCTAGCAAAATACCAGTATCAGGTAAGAATATTCTAAGGATTGTTCAGAAGTTCTCTTTGTTTTGTTATGGCATCAGTTTAATGAGAGAGTGTTTTTATCATAACAGTTTACTGAAAGTCAGTACCATAGCAAGGAAGTTTGGTGCCCAGGGCAAGTCCACAGTGGTAGCCCACCCTCACCCCATGCACAGATCTGAGGGGCACATGCCCTGCCCCCGTCCCTGCGCCCCCCGCTAAATGAGCCCCTGGCAGCTCCATCTCGCGCCCTGCTCCAGCCGGGGGCAGTGCCTGTTGGTGCCTCTTCACTTCGGCACCCAGGGCAGTCGCCCTGCTCGGCCTTCCCTCCTCCCTCCTCCACGTGCTATGGTACTGCTGAAAGTATTCCTATAGTGATCTCTGTAACAGGGGTCCTGCTAAGGGCCAATCTTGCTGTGGCCCGCCCACCTGTTCCTGGGCCAACTGCCTGCGTTCTCGCCCACCATGCCTTGTTGTTATAATTAATTAATAGATGTTAAGTGGAAGGCTGCCCATTTAGTGCCCCAATGCCAGGGGGAGCTATCTGTGGCTCCATTCCTCCCCTATACCACATCCCAAGCCTTGCAGATGGCATCTAGATGTTCTCATAACTCACTGGCCCCTCACTGGGCCCCCAAATCCTCCTATTGAACCCCACCTGGATTCCTCCCCTCAGGCAGCCTCTTCTGCCATCATACCAGGCACCATAGCTCCCTGAACTGATCTCCGTTTGGGTGTGATTCCCCTACCGGGACCTTCAGCTCACTAGCTCTGGCCCATCTCCAGTCCAGTCAGAACCCCGGGCCCTCAGCTCTTGGGTGTTTCTCGTGGTGGGCCCCTGGCCCTTCGACCCTTCTGGTCCTGACCCCAGCATGGGCCAGTCAGGGGAAGCTCAGACAGGCCTGAGCCTATGGCCCTTACTCTTTTGCCATGGGGTCCACCTTCTTGACCCTCCAACAAAGGGGTAACCCACCTGGTTGTGGGGGCTAGGGATTAAGGTGCCTCGACCCGCCTTTCACTGGGGTGGTAACTGGCTTGGCATTTCCTGGGGGCTCCCACACCACTGAGAGCCCCACCAGGCTACCCACTCCTGGCAGGGTGCAGTTTAGGTCATACCCAGGACCAGGAGCCTCCTTACCATCCCCTATAGCTCCTCTCTTACCTCCAGATGATATCAGCAGCCCTCCAGCCAGGCGATGTTGTTGCCTGGCCTCCAGCAGCAGAACTGCCCTGTTTATATGGGCAGCCCCAGATCCAAAATGGCTGCCCTCAACAGTGCCCTGCCACAATCTCCTTAAGTGGAGACTGCCTCCGGTGAAGCATCAAGCTGAGGAGGAAATTCTGGGAAGTATGTATAACACAATGTATGCACTTTTCCCATTCATTTGTAAAAGATTCATGAACTGTTAGTTTCATAATTTTTCTAGATATAGAAATACATCACAGGGACCAAGTTTTCATTGTTTTTTAACATGCAATATAATAAAACTTAGCACATTTACAGTTCTTTTTTATCACAGAATCTTAGAGCACTTTGCAGACCCAAACTAGTAAGCCTCTGAGACCTTTGACAATTCGATAACTGAGACACAGAGTAGAAAAACTCAGGTCTCTGAATTCCATTTCTGTGTTACAGTGTTTAAAGTTTCTTCCCCCTCCCCCTCATGAATGGTACATCTGTTAATTTTTTTTCTGTCTCTTTCAAGACACCTCTCCTCTTAAACTTTTCCCCCAGGACAGAATCCACACTTATTTGGGTACTGCAATAGGTGTATTGTTGTGATCTTAATAAAATGCACTAGACTGAGGGTGAATCTTAAAATGAAAGTGAAGCTTATGGAAAAAAAATCAGTGTTATTCATGATGTAGGCAAATAAATTAGTTAATGAAACTCAGATTCTCTTTCTGTTTGAGTGACCATATTTTCTTTTTAATAGTATATGAAGAAATAGTATATAAAGAAATGACAAAATGAACATGGGCCGCCAATGTGGGGATGCGGTCAGGAAGGCTAACTGCACCTTGTCATGTATCCACAGATGCATCATGAACAGGTCCAAGGAGGTGATCCTCCCCCTCTATGCGACACTGGTCAGGCTGTAGTTGGAGTACTGCATCCAGTTCTGGGCGCCACACTTCAAGAGGGATGTGGACAGCATTGAGAGGGTCCAGAGGAGGGCCACTTGCATGATCAGGGGGCAGCAAGGTAGACCCTACAAGCGGAGGCTACGGGACCTGAACCTGTTCAGCCTCCACAAGAGAAGGCTGAGAGTCGATCTGGTGGCCACCTACAAACTGGCCAAGGGGGACCAGCAGGTTATGGGAGAGTCCCTGTTCCCCCAAGCACTACCGGGAGTAACGAGGAATAACGGCCACAAGTTGATGGAGAGTAGATTCAGGCTAGATATCAGGAGGCACTATTTCACAGTCCAAGGGAAGTGGTGCTTGCTCCTACCCTGGGGGTCTTCAAAAGGAGGCTTGATAATCACCTAGCTGGGGTCATTTGATCCCAGCATCCTTTCCTGCCCATGGCAGGGGGTCAGACTTGATGATCTGCTCAGGTCCCTTCTGACCCTACCAACTATGAAACTGTGGCTAAGTATATAAGTTAAAACTAAAGGCAACTGTTTGATTTGCTTGGTAATTAGCATAGAAGATTTGTTTTCCAAACCATGTTTCCTTGAGGAGAAGCTGAGTTATTTCTTTCTGTAAAAGAATTACTTTGGGGTGGGGGGCAAGTTGCTCAAATGTTGTTATTTATCCAAGTTCATAGTTCTTAGTACCATGCAAACCCTGGGCCTACCTCCTTGCATTACAAAGCATCAAGCCTGTTGTCCTCTTCCCTCATTTATTAGTCCTTAAATTTTTTAGACATCCTTGTCTTCCTCTCTCACTTTTCTTGCTTCTTTCCATTCTTCTACTCTTCTTTGCAGAAGGGCGTCAAAGTGAGTTTTGCTTCTATATCTCTGCTGGTTTCCTTGGCAGCTGAAGCACAGTCAGGCTAGGGACAGACATTCAAAAAGCCTGAGCCTGAATTGATTCAATCTTTGCAGGTTAGCTTAACCTAGCTAGGCTGAATCAGTTTGTAACCACACAGACATCCCCTCTGGACTGAAAAAATGCAGAAACATGCCTGCAGTGGCTCAGGCTACAAGCCAAGGGGCACTAGAACAGCCCTCCCTTACCTTCTTAAGTGCTGAGCTGAGGGAGTGTGGCCAGGCCCCAGCAGGATGCTCTGATTAGGGAGGGGTTCCCCCGCCTCAACCTCGCTGGTCATCTTACACAGCAGGGAATTGTTAGCATTTATTACCCCATCGGCAAAACGAAAGGATCTCTCATTAGTTCAAGCTCTTAAACAGCTTTATTCAAGGAAGGAGGGACATACCTGTTGATGAGCTCCAAAGAGCCCTAACCCTGTCCTGTCTCCTTTTGTTCAGTCTGCCACAGCAAGGATAGTAGCCAGCATGTGGTATGTTAGCTAATGCTGAGAGGTGTCTGTGTAAGGCAGAGGGGAGGGGAGCAGGAAGAAAGCCAGACAGATGCCTGTGGTCTCTGCTGGAGCTCCAGCTGGGGAGCAGAGGGGCAGGGCCAGTTCTGCTGTGGAGTAGAGAGCCCAGCCCAGAAGGCATGCTGGGATGTTGGGGGAGTCTGATTTAACTTAAACCAGGAAGGGGTCTGGGACAGACATTGCATAAACTAGTTTACCCAAATCAGTTAAGTCTGATTTGGGTTTTACATTTGATCAGGTTTATCTCAAACTGGTTTCGCCATTTTCAAACTGGTTTATGTGCACTGAGGCTAGGGACAGACATTCAAAAAGCCTGAGCCTGAATTGATTAAATCTTTGCAGGTTAGTCTAACCTGGCTAGGCTAAATCAGTTTTGTAACCAGACAGGCACCTCAGAAATGTAGGCACATGCCTGCAGTGGCTTAGGCTAGAAGCCAGCAGTGCTTGAGCAGCCCTCCCTTCCCTAAACAGAAATGTGCTAAGGGGGGCAGGAGGGACCATGGCCAGGCCCCAGCAAGATGCTATGATTAGGGAGGGTTCCCCCCCTCCGCCCCCAAACAGCTCAGCAGGGAATGTTTATCACCTTAACTCAGTGTTTATCACCCCATTAAGAAAACATAGGGACATTACCAGCTATCTGTTGATTTTGCCATTGTTTCGTGTGCCACAGCTTGGAGGTAACCAGCATGTGGTCTGCTAGCTAATGCTGCAGTGTCTATGAGGGATGGGGAACGCCTGCTTCACAGGGGGGAGGCGGAGCAGAAGCCAGGCAAACGCCTGCAGAGATTGCAGCCAGGGAGCAGAGGGTAGGGATCAGCCCTGTTGTAGAGCAGAGAGCCCCACCCAGCCCAGAGAGCATACCAGGATGCTAGGGATGTCTGCTTTATCTTAAACCAGCAAGGGGTCTGGGACAGACATTGCATAAACTGGTTTAAGCCAAATCAGTTAAGTCTGATACTACATTTAACCAGGTTTATCTCAAACTGGTTTCAGCCATTTTCAAACCAGTTTATGTGCACTGAACATCTGTTCTGTTACAGGTTTAAACCAATTTCTGATCACTTAAACCGGTTTATGTGTAATGTCTGTCCCTATTCTCACTGTCCAGATTCACTGCTTTGTTTAATGATGGACCATGTTCTGGGAACAGGTTTACAGCAGCCAAGTCCCAGCATTGGATCCAAGTACATCCTTGGACTGAGAAAGTCTGCCCTTGCTATCTCATTCTGGCAGCAGTTTTGTGAACACCTCAGTTCTTCCTGGCTTTGCTGTGAAAGGAAGGCTCTGGCTTCTCACAACTGGATTATGATAAGTAGTGGGTGTTGCTTCAGCTGTCTCTGTAACAGCATTTTGAATCTGTTGATAGTATTTGGCTGATGAAGATGCTGAGTAAACATAGTACCAAATTTGGGAGACATCCTTGTACTTGCGACAAGAACTGTGTTCCTTTAAAACTGCTTTAGTTGCACTAAGTGCTGCTCTGTTTGTATGCATTGAAAGTTTGAATGCATTCTACTTTCTCAGCAAGGAAGGATTGCTGCTGTGTATGAAACTGTTGATATATGCTTTGCACATCTTGCTGTACAAAACCTGACATATCTATAGAGAGCTGGGAGATGCTCACATTTTTCCATTACTTTTCATTGTTGTTTATGGTAAATATAAGTAGGATTTTGCAAAATGTTATTTATATTTATTTTAACTGAGGGTAGAAAATAGCTTTTCATATGGAGGAAGAAGATTTGGTTAGAAAAAAATGGAAGAAACTTCTGTTATAAGAGGATTGTTCCTGTTTTTAGGCAGAGCTGTAGGAGGAACAGTTAATCCTGCAAGTTCACTTGCAAAGTAACTTTCTACTATTCAGTGCTAGTTTGTAACAGCACATACCTTCTACAGTAGGAGCCTGAAAGTTGAGGCTGCTTGATAGTTGGCAGGAGTGGCTGCTAACAGCTGAATTTTGTGTGCCTTGGCTGTATCACCTTCTGGGCTTTGCAGTCCAAGTAACTTTCCATAGTGTGATGCAACCTTCTCTAGTTTATAAGCTGTCACTCTTTGACCTGTGCAGGAGTTTTTACCTGCTCCCAAGGCAAAATTGGAAAAAAACAAACAAGTAATGCAAGCTGAAGTTTACCCTGAGCATATCACAGTTCATTTAGCATCACAGTGCACAAAGGAAAGCACAACATATGCTTTTGGTTTTGATCACATGAAGTCAATTAACCTGATTATTCTGAACAAGTGCTTCCAAGTCAGATAAAATTAGTGTGTGTAGTAAATGATCTGATAAATTTCTACTTCTGCAGTCTGTTATCCTGCATTTATTCTTATCTGGCTGGAGGCCAATTGGTTTTATTTCTCTTGTTACAGTTGCTCACAGGAAGCAGTGAGGTCTCTGCTTCAGAAAGAAACGGAAGTGGCAAAGAACATACCTACAAGCAGGTTGGAAAGCTGCCATTTTTTTTAGTTATGTCCTTTAATTTCAGTGCAGCTAAGTGGTTTAGTAGAGAAATCATTCATAACTGGGAATGAAGTGCCCAGTTCCCACTGAAAATCAATGGCCATTAAGCATCTAACTCTCTATAGACCTCTTTTGAATATGCTAGTTGTTGTAAAGATTTCATTCTCAAAGAATTTTCTATGAGGTGATTTTTAGATTCTTGGATGAAAGGTAGTATTGTGGGTTGGGAATGGTAGTAACTGCTGCAGTTATGGCTCCAAGAGACATTTTCATTTTAAAAAGTTACTCAACTCAGCAGTTTTCAGAGAGCAAACATCCTGAACATAGTCCCAGATGATCCACAGAATACCAGCTAGTCATGAAATTGAGGCCAGCTAGTCATTTTCTTGGCTACAAATAGAGAGAGTCCTGGAATCAAGGGCAGATAATCAGGTTTAAGGAACTATATAGTTGCATGGTTTTGTGGGTACAGAGAGAAGTGACATTTTTCAAGTGATTTGGCCCATGAAAGTGTTCTATAGCCATGTCATAACATACATGCATGGCTGCAGGGTGGTTTTAAAATGGCCAATCATGGGGAAAAAATAACCTTGGTTAAATCAGATATTACATTAAAGTGCTTAAACTTATAGTGCCTTAGGGAACTTGTGTTCTCTCAAGGGTTAATTTTTCATGTGAGGGGTGGGGCTGGGGAAGGCAGGGCATGGGTTTTCAGGAGGGAGGAGAGGGAGCTTCCAAATGCTGAATGGCCAAAGCTGGGAGGGAAGGGGTGGGGAATGGGGGGTCCCTTACCTCGCAGCCCCCACTTAGCTACCTTGGCTGGGATATTGGGGGGAATGGGTTTGGCCACTGAGGCAAGGGGGCTCAATTTCCCTCCCTCCCCTCAGCTCTGGCCATTCAGATGCTGTGAGCTCCCATCATCCCCTCCCTCTCTGACAGCCTCAGAGGTGGTGGGGTGGGCTGGGTAGAAGGTGGTTTGGCAGCCTCTTGGGAAGCTGCTTAAGCCCCCCTACCTGCTGGCCTGGGCTGATGCAAGCTGGCTCCAGTCCCCTACCCCCACTCCCCTGAACCAACAGGAGAACACCTGTGGAATTGGGAGGGTACTCTAACTCTTGGTGCTTTATATAAAGTGCCATGAGTTACAGCAGGGCCCTAATGTTTGTCTGCCCACAGACAACAGTTCTGATCAGGATCCTGCCAGGCAATGATCTGGGACTGGGATCTAGGAGGGAAATCCTTTTTCAGGGAGTCCTCATGGAACCTTGGATACAGCCCAGATAGTCATACTGTCTCATAAAATCTAGACTGGGTTAGTTACTTTAATCTTAGTTTGCAATTTTTTGTAGTTTTCCAAATTTACCACCTCTGGGACAGACATTATCCAGATTTGACCTTTGCTGGACGAAGAAGTCGTGATATATTGAGCAAGAGTAGCTTATAGATATTTTTGAGTGGCAAGAGAAAAATAATTTTCTGAATTATTTAAAAAGCTTGAGTTGTATCAGGCCTTCCATAGATTAATTCTTTTTACTCTATGAGAAACAACACAGTCTGGCATTTAGAACCTAGAACTAGAAATCAGGGGTGCCTGTAGGCATGTGGGGAGGCTGCTCTGAAGTGCTGTAATTACAGTGCATCGGAACAGACTTGAATAATCAAGTCTGTTGGTGTATGCTAATTAACATGCCCCATGTTTCAGAATGGTGGCAGGGGTGCTTTAAAAGGTTCATTTGAAAAGCTTTAGTTACCCTGCTTCTGCCACCATTTTGAAGCATGGGGACGCTGATACACAAGACACAGTGGGCACTTTAATTAGAGCAGCTCTCAGAGCCACTTTAATTAAAGTGCCCCCCCACCCAAAGAGCACATGTAAAAATGTCCCTGGAGACTTGGTCTGGTAGTTGGAGGTAATGTGCTGCCCTTCATGTAGAGATGTAACACAGGATTTGCTTTCTCCACGGTGTAGATGGCTCCAAAAACAGTTGTTCCTGAAATTGAATTCTTCCCAGAGCTCCTCTGGACATGAAACTTCTAATCACCCTAGTGTGAATTGACCCCCTCTGTGAATAATAAAAAAGGTGTCTTCAGAGTGAAACAGTAGATTAGAAAGCACAGCTCTGTTTTCCATTCAGAAAAAAATTCACACACATTTATTTTATTTGTCAGCTCCTGGAATAGTTTTCTCAACTCTGACTCATTGGGATAATATAGGGACATTAATTCAAAATTGTTTTTGTGTGTATACGTAAGAATCTGACCTATAATATTATTTAAACGTAGGATTAAAAAAATTGTTAAAGTTTACTCTTTTTTTTCAGAATGCATTAGTGATCCTCTTTCTCCATCTCTCAGCAGATCAAGATTTTTTTAGAATGAGGCTGGGGGAACAAAGTATTTTTGCTTTTCTCAGGAAAACAGGATAATATTCTTGCTAGGTTGAGTGCGGCAAAATATTGTATGGATCTAATAAACATCCTGCTGGTAGTTAGCAGAAATTGTATGCATTTAACAGAAAGTTGTATTTCATGGCTGTAACTTCACAGTAGTGACATTTAATATTTGCAGGGAGGAAAATTAAACTTTTTTTCACATTTTAATCAAAAGGACTGTACCATGGAAATTAACTGAAATCAACTGCATGCTGATTTCCTTCATGCCTGAATTCCTCCATCTACAAATTGCACCATAGCTGGTCTGAAATAAAACTGTAAGTAGGTAAATACCTATGAATGTTTTCTTACATATTTTTTCTTATAGAAGCTTTAATTGTGTTAATATTTTTTCAGGCTAAATTATCATGAGGGTTATAAAATGCATAAAAATATGTAATGGGAAACAGAATGGAGTTATAAATACTGCTCAAGCTTCTAGACAGACATTCAAAAAGCCTGAGCCTGAATTGATTCAGTCTTTGTAGGTTAGTCTAACCTGGCTAGGCTAAATCAGTTTATAACCCAAACAGACATCGCAGAAATGCAGGCACATGCCTGCATTGGCTCATGCTAGAAGCTGGGGGGCACTAGAGCAGCCTTCCACAGGGCAGAGCTGAGGGGGGCATGGCCAGGCCCAGGTAGGATGCTCTGATTATTTCCCATCTTCCCTCCTTCCCCACCAAGCAGGCCAGCAGGGAATGTTTATTGCCCTTAACTCAGTGTTTATCAGCTCATTAAGAAAACAAAGCCTCATTCCATTAACTAATGGAGTTCTTCCTAAACAGCTCTTCCAAGGAAGGACATTAAGCTACCTGTTGATTAGCTCCAAAAAGCCTGTCTGCCTCTGTCTCTCCCGCAGCATAGACCATAACCAGCATGTGATCTGCTAGCTAATGCTGAGGTGTCTGCATAAAACAGAGGGGTCGGGGGGGTATAATCCCTGCTGATCAGGGAGAAGCCAGGCAGACACTCTGCACCTGTAATTCTGTGTCAAGGGGAGGGGAGCAGACAGCCCCACTCAGTCCAGAGAGTATGCTGGGATGCTGGGGGTGTCTGGTTTATCTTAAACCAGCAAGGGGTGTAGTACAGACATTGCATAAATGGGTTTGAGCCAAATCAGTTAAGTCTGATACTACATTCAACCAAGTTTATCTCAAACTGGTTTCAGCCTTTTTCAAATTGGTTTATGTGCACTGAACATCTGTTCTGTTAGATTTAAACTAGCTTCTGATCACTGAAACTGGTTTATGTGTAATGTCTGTTCCTAGCCCTGATAGCATCACAGATGACTTGAGTTTTTCATTCTTGCCAGCATAAGATGTCCTTAATAGGATATCACAATCTAAGTCACCAGACCTTTTATTGTTGTTGTTTACATGCTGCTTGAGTTGTACCAGTTTAAAAGAAGTGCAGTTTTAAAGTGATCTAGTCAAGCTGTTGCCAAAAGCTTAGTGTACATTTTAGGTTAATTTGGACTTCTTGGTTTAAACCCAATTATGAGTTGCCATACATAATGATTCATAGATGGATAAAACTTGTGAAAACTGAAAAATGCAACATGCAAGATGCTGCTTATATAAACAATTATGGAGCAAACCATATTCAGTACAGGTTCCTATAACCAGGACTGTCACAAAATACATTGTGTGACGTGAAAAATGATAGTCAACTACAGCACATTTCTCAAAAGGGGAAACCCCTTGGTTAATACTTTTTATAAATCTAAATCTGTGTGTGATTCAGTGCATAAATGGAGGCTGTTCTTCCCTTCCAACCATGGTAATTCCTTTCTCCCTACCTCTGCAGGAAGAAAGACTGTTGCATCAGCTGTTGTACTCCCACTTTTAAGGTAAAAGTTGGCTATTCTGTTCATTTCTCTGGTAACTGTATTCATTTTGCAGTCACTAGGTGGTGTATTTCAGCTATTATATATAACAGCTTCTCACTGCACAGAAATAATTTTGTGGGAAAAATCCTGCTTAGAAAAATCAAGAAGTCCTAATGGACAAGTGAAAATGCATTTCAGATTGGGTTTTTGAAGAAATTGCTTCTGTTTTTCATTCTTAAATGGATAACAACAATTACTTAGTTTTTAATGGGTAAAATATACAAAAAGTTATTTTGAGGTTTGAATAGAACTAAAAAAACCTGTTTTTCCATTAATTTACTTTACTAAATTCTATCATCAATTTCTGGACGTTCTTGAATTCCAAACAGAAACAATTTAGATAACTGAGACCAATTGCCTCATCTAAATAAATTGTCCTTTGTGCATTCATGAATTTTTTTATTTAGTATTTTCTTACTAATTTTATTCCACTGAATGCATGATAATGGTGCTATGAAAAACTAATGTTTGGATATCTTTTCACAATCAATGGTCTAATCAAACAAATCACATTAAAATTTAGTTTAAAATAATTATTATATGTATAGCAATTAAAACCTGGCAAATATATCTAGACTTTTCTAACTAATGGGAAACAGTATGAACAAGTAGTTCTGTTCTATGGATTATGACATGTTCTGAGGTATTTGAAAACACCTCCCATCTGTGTACTTGTAGAGGAGAAAGGGAAAAACATCCTTCTGGTTAAGTAACAGCTTGTAAAGCTGTTACATTTATAAGAATCCTTTGTAAGATATACCAAAATTACATTTTTAGTAAGTCAGGTTCATTTTGTTTGAATATAAACATAATGGAAGAAGAGCGAAACTGAAAATATTGTACCATTGTTCAATGGTCAGAGGTATATTGAAAACCTATTTCCTTTTAAAGTAATTTTTAAGCCTGTCTTTTGGCTTAATATCTCTAGTGTTCAACTTGAGCAATTTTTTCCATAATGTGCAGTTTAGTTAGGTAATTACATTAAGATCTGTACCTGTGCAGTTAACCAACACACCACACTAAAAATGTATATAGAAGGAGAATTCAAGCTGAAGTTAAAGTATTGATAGAGGGTAAAATCCCCCTACAGGACCATGTTTATAAAGGGAGAATCCAAGCTGAAGTGAGTGACTTGATTTGTACCTGAATTTTAGTTTTCTCTGGGCTCATTTACATGTGAAATTAATTTGACTGAATAAACTGGCACAGGTTACACCAGAGTTTATTACTCCCAGGCACTGCATTTGCACATGCATCTGAGACTAGCATGTTGAGCCAGATCAGAGTATCCCCTGGCATCAGCCTGCTAGCCCGGGGCTGCATCAACCCAACTCAGTGTGCTACAGAAGGGCTAGCTCGAGCATGGTGGTGGTCCAGGGCAGGGCTAGCCAGCAGGCAGCCCCCACACTGAAGCACCCTTGTGCTCCAGCCAGCATCTACAAGTGTGTTGTGGTGCACTAAATAACATAGCTGCAGGATAGTACTTGTGTTTACAAGTATTAACCTACAGTGGCTTTTCTTAGTTTACTGTGGCCTAATAAGGCTGCATATTTAGACACTGAAACTTTACTGTGGAGCTGATTAGGCAATTTGCAGTAAACATCTTGTGTGGATGTGCCTTCTGTTTTTCTTTTTCTTATGGAATAGGAAACAGGATGAAATTAGCAACTGTGATTAATCTCTCATCCCAGACTGCAGTGTTTTGCAGAAGAAAAACTGCAATGTAGTATTTAAGAGAAGTGCACCTCCATCTCCTAGCATCATGCTAACTCTTTCATTATCCTGGCTGTGCTTTGAGAATCCATAGGCTAGAAGTGATCCTCAGCACCCTGCCAGATGCTTTCAGCTGCAGCAGCATGCTACTTACTGGTACAGGGAGAGCCTGGGATCATGATCCCCCTGCACCAGCAATAAGGCACAATGGGATCTGATGAGCGATCCATACAATTACACTTCCTGCCATGCCACATGTGCATGGCAGAAAGTATGATTGTGGAATTGTGTATCAGATCCCATCATGCTTTATTGCTGATGCAGGGGGATCATGATCCTAGGCTCCCCCTGCACCAGCAAGTAGCAAGCTCCTGCAGCTGAAAGCCCACTCAGCTGAAGGGGCTACCAGCTGCAGGGGCACACCATGTGCTTCAGCAACTGGAAACCCATCAGCTTCAGGCTCCCAGGCTTAAGGGAGTATGGTGCACCCCTGTGGCTGGCAGATCCGATCACCTGATGGAGAACACCTAGCTCCAGAGAGCTACATGTTCAATTAATGGCTTGATAGGAACCAGCCACACATTTTTTGTGGAATCACTTTGTGGCTTATTCTTCATTTTATCAAACCATTAAGTGACTGAACATGTGTCTAGGTCACAACTTCAGACATGATTAACATGTTAATCATGCCTTAAGTGTAACATGTGGCAAGGACCTTAGTCTCCTGTCTAATCTTTGACTGAATGTGAAGAATACTGTCAAGCTAAGGGAAAGAATGTGTTCTAATGAACAGAGTGTACAATTAAAGATTGGAAATTCAACGTTTGGTCTGCCTACTATAGTTTTAGTGTGCAACTCAGGGATTTTTAAAAAAAATGTCTTTTATGCCTATCTTCTACCATCCATAACCAGAAGGTGGTTTTTCAGCATTTTCTGTAAATCCAGCTCTTAAGGCATCAAAGATTGAGCATCCAAAAACTGAGGAATACAAAATAATGGGCCACTTTTGAAAATCTTGTTTCTTATTACTAATGCATTTTAAAACAGAAATTGGGAGCAAAAAAGGACAAACAGCCTTTTAGGCTGCAAAGTTGTCACTAAACTGTGTAAAGGATGTATATATATCCCAATCACAGTTGTCAGTGCAGAGTAGCATAAACATACCTGAGCTAAGTCTAGTGTTAGGTAAATCCTGGTAAAGACAAGGTGGGTTTGTGGTTTTCATGTGTGTTAGCATGAGGTAAAGTTGAGGTAAAGACTATTGGATAGCTTAAGGTATACCTCAAGCTGCCTAATTCTGTGCAGACTACAAAATACCTCATTTTCACTATGACTGTTAATGTTAATTACCACTTGTTAGCTACTGAAGTTAAGAATAACCTTCTTTACACTGAAGACAGCTCTATGTGGTTTCTTATTTGAAAAAGGTATGCAAAAATGTATGACTTCACAATGTTTAGATGACAAACCCAATAGAGATTTTTCCAGCCGTGGCTTAGTTTGATTTAGGTCAATTAACTGATAATTACCTGCTACTGTAAACCAACTCTGTATGCACTTCAAGGCATGGGTTTCCCTAGCTACTACCAAATATTGCCAGCTTCCACTGATTAAACTAGATGAGTTTTGTCAGTTTTGGTGAAATGTTTCTTTGAAAATTTCTGTTTGCTTGAAGCTGAACTTTAGTGTGAAACTCAGGGGCTCAATGGGTGTTTGCATACCTTAATACCAAAGAAAATGATGTTATGAACACCTGTATGTACTCTGAGCTTTTTTTTGTCACATATCTAACTATATTCCACCCTCCCCCCACCCTCCATTCAAAGAGAGAGACTTCTGGACTTAAACTCTGATACAAGAAGTTTCAAAAGTTTGTGGAAGGGCAATTACATAGCATATGAGTGATCTTGCAGTTAGATATAAAACTTGTGATGTGAGGCCTCAGGTGCTTGATTTTTTTTTTTTTTGTTAGTATACCCAATAGGCAGTTGAAAAGTGACTCGTTCCCTTCATAGTCTGTCTTCATATGGTGGAGTGGTCTTTTGGTATAGCCAAAATAGAGGGTGTAAACTGATGTGTGATTTTTTTTTTTTTTTTTTATTTGCTCTTTTTGCTCTGACCTTATTCCTGAGGCTTCTGAAGTGTGCCTAAAGCAAGGACTTCAGATTTAGGATTGAACTTTGCCCTTTGCACATACTTCTTGTTTACTGTGCATGCATGTGGTAGTTTAATATACATCCAGATGATTAATATTTTGATTTGCATAGGGAGTTTGTCACCCATATGGGGAGTATTAGACTCTATCACTTACTAGGGGACACAGGTTGCTGTAAAAGTGGTGGCTTGTTTGAGTCCATATGCAAGCTGTGCCTTCATTGCACAGCCAACTTGGGTGATGGACACCTGGGTCTGAACATCCAGATTACTCTAGTCCAGGTGTCACCATATGTGCAAGCCCTCCTCACACTACTATGCTTTTGCTGTTTCTGTACTTGGTCATGTCTATCTGGGGGCTCATCTTACGTCTTTTTATACTCATGTGTTGTATTATTCTTTCTGGTCAGTTGTGGGAGAACGTCTCTATCTTTTGTGTACTTAATGTCTTTCATAGTGTTAGGCTCCAACTCCATACGGTGCCCAGCAACTAGGGAGACAACGGTCCAATCACTCATGGATTCTGTTACTCATTAGCCAGAGCAAGCAGGGAGCAAACGCTACTTGCACACATTGCTCGCAGCACCTTTTTTCAGAATGTAGACAGCTTCGGGCAAAGGTCCCCAAAAAACCAGCAAACCGGGGACCTGCACTGAACATTAGTTCTTTTCACATTTTATATACCTTGGTTTATACTCATTACCATTCATTCCACCTTTGTCACTCCTTCTGTTCCACCCATTTCTTCTCCCATCTCAAGCTCCTCCTCTGTTTACTATTTACTTCATTAGCATGGAATTGCCTATGCATTTCCTTCATTTACATGCCTCTCTGCTAAGAGCACATGCATAAGGCCATGAACCTGGCTACTCTTGGTCACTTGCTTGTTCTTTCTGGTTTCTTGCTGGCTCCTTCATGTCCAAGGTTTTGCTTCTGCTTTATCTCCTGATGATAGCTGGTGGGCTGCATCTTGTTCTTCTTACACCATGTTAGAAAACTGCTTGCTTAAGCATTTGCAAAATTAGTTACTTCTAATATATCATCCTGCCTTGTGACCAGCAACTTTTGCCGAGACACAGGAAAAAGTCTTTATTCAGCTACAAATCCAGTGCTCCCCAAGATCCAAATACTGTCACCCTAACACACAGTAGCTGGAAACAGAACTGAGAACAGGGAAATAAGGTTCAATTCATGGCTTTGACAGACTTACTGTAAGGCTTAGGTCAAGTTACATTTCTGCTTTGTGCTTCAGTTTCCCCATTTGTAAAATAAAGATAACGCTTACTTACCTCCATAGGCTTGTGCAGATCATAATTAATACATGTTAAGTGTTCTGAAATATAGTGCAATAGATGTTGATATATGTGTTAATTCATGTATATGTCAAATGTATTACATCTAGGATTGGCTAGAAAGCAGGGTGTTTAATTCATACCATGTTATGGGGTTCTTCCCTCTTCCCTCCCTGAGAACTTGGTTCTGGTCAACCAAACAGACCCCCCCCCCCCCCCCCCAAAAAAAAAAAAAAAAAAAAAGAAATATTCTGTAACAGGGAACTCCCCTGGACCCTGCAGCCACCCTGTGAAATGGATATTCTTGTTTTGCTGAGTTGCTAAAGGGGAGAGACTCGCCACATGGTCGGAGAGGGAAGGGGACTTGGAGATTCTGGGATCTCTGGCCTTGAGGAAGTATGCCATGAATCTAAAAGGGTTCTGTCAAAGTTCTGCTTTCTATCTGGAGAAAGCTTGTTGAACCCAAAATGTTCCAAACAAAGCATTTTGGGCTCAGGTATGTAAATTACTAGTGTTATTATTAGGTGTTCTTTTCTGACCAACTTTGCACTACGCTTTCTATTTTATTTTTAAACCAAGAGTTTATTTTAATTTAACTTTGTGTGGGTATGTATGTGCAAGCAGGTGGGAAGAGGGTTCTTTTTCAATGTTGCCAAAATATAGGCAGTGAAAAACTGTAGTTCCTTCTATACATTTTATATATTTAATGAAAAATATCGGTGGGATTACACTTTTGGCTGTGCATTAGAAACAATAGCTTTTTTGCTCAGCCATATTTCTCCATTACATAAATGCACTGTGATGTCAAATAGCAAGATAATGTTCAAAATATGTACAGTCTGAGGTAAAGGGCCCAAAAAAGTTTGCCCTGATACACAAAGGAAGCACAGTATCTGTAAAGATCTAGTTTTAATCATTCAAGATTGTCACCAGTTTACAGTGTGCTAAATGACTTTTTTTTTTTAGGACACAGGGTGCATCTAGATGTGCAATTAATGCAGAGCAATAAACTCTGGTGCAATATAGAGGAGTTTATTGCTTCTAGATGCAACATTTGAACAAGTGCCCAGGACTGCAGCATGTTGAGCTGGGTTTGAGCAGCCCCAGCTGTTAGGGAGCTTGGGGGGATCAGCCTGCCATCTCAGTGCTGCTCCAACCTAGCCCAGTGTATTGCAGAGGGGCTGGCTGGGGCACAAGCCTGCTCCAGTGCAAGGCTAGCTGGCAGATGCTACCACACTGAAACACCACTGTGCCCTAGCCAGCTGCATCAGCATCTACACATGCAGTGCCGTGGAGTAACAAACTCTGCAGCAGGATAGTACTTGTATTTACAAGTACTATCCTGCTGCAGCATTTATTAGTTTCCTGCAGCCTACTAGGGTTGCAGGTGTAGACACCAAAATGTTTACTGTGGAGCTAAGTAATTAGACAACTCCACAGTAAACGTCTTATATAGATGCACTCAGGGAGGAGAGTGCAGTAATTTCAGCAAAGATTTCAATCACTAGACTAAGGCTGTATCATTCAGTATGGAATTGTGCATATATTGATTGGACTGACTTAAATTGAGTTGGAATGACTCTCACATAGTAATGCAATCACCCAGGCAATTAATTTAATGGGACATTACTGAAAATAATGTAGGTCATTTTCTATTCTGTGTTTTGGTACTAGAATTAATCTACACAGTTCACTACCATTTGATAAAGGTTTGCTTTAGGCATTGTGTAGCTACAGGGATGGGATCATCTAAATAGCTTTCTGATAGGGCACATAATAGCAGTGACCAGCACATACTTGTTTAGAACCAGCGTGCAAACTGGATAAATCCTGCCATCACAAGGACAGTCCTTAACATACAGAAATATCCTCATAATGCAAACACTGGAAGAAAGTATGCAACTGAAGTTTAGAAATGGACTAAATATTCTGTTGCAGTCAGACAGCACCCAGGTTTGATTATATCAGAACACCTGTAAAGCATATGATAGAACCCTGAACTGACGAGAAGCGCTGCTTACTTTCCCACAAGGCAAACCATGCAATATGGGAACAAAGTACACCCCTTTCTAGTAATGCCTATGGGAGAACCAATGAGAAGCAATTATCCCCAGAATAATATTGAATAAAAAAGCACCGACTGTTCCAAATGACCTTCAGGCTGTGTTTTGGGTGGGCTGGTAATTAATGGAATGCAAAACTGTAAACCAGCATTTGTTCGGTTAATGTTTTCTTAAAATCTTAAGTGAATGTTAGAGCCACCATTAATGAAAGTCGTGTCAGTTAGTTACCATAATTAGCAGCCCAAATGTAGGCTTTTTTGAGCATTATCTTTTGTGTTTTTCATGTAAGTAATTACTTTGTTACTGTTAATTACCTCTAAGCTGGAGAGATATTCAATTCAATTGGAGTGAGAGCTGCACTGTTGAGCCAAGAGATGGGAAAAATTGGAAGGTGACCTGCACTGAAAACAGTGTTGCTGTGATAGTTATTCTTCTATTAGCTGAAATTCTGTAAGTGGATTTGGCTTAGCTGTCTTTTATCCTAGGCCCCTGTTAGAAGTGACTCTTCACTGTCTTCCACCCCCCCACAGTGTAAAGTAGAATTGTTAGATCCTTCTCCCTAAGGATAACAATTTGCATTTGAGATAGTTTTTATTTAGCAAACATATCCAAGGTAAACTCAAGTTTATGCAAAGAATAATGGTAGCCATAGCAAGGAGGAACAGGGTTAATCAGCAGCTCACTGTGTTAATAACTCTGCATCAGGTTGAGTCTGCAGCTGTTGGACAGTGTGGACATGATCATTTATAAAGAAAAAGTATTCTGCATTTCTTTTAAAAACTACTCCAGCATGTCTAAATACTTTTTGCATATCCCCCCATTCTCCCCTCCAAATTCCCCTTATCCTTCCCAGTGAAAGCATCGGGAGGAGTATAAAAGCATTGCTTAGGCATGCAGGGATGAAATCTGGAAAGCCAAAGCACAACTGGAGTTGCAGTTAGCAAGGGACCTGAAGGGTTTCTACAAGTATGTTAGTAATAAAATGAGAATCAGGGAAAGTGTGGGTCCCTTACTGAATGGGGGAGGCAACTTAGTGACAGAGGATGCCAAAAAGGCTGAAGTGCTCAATGTCTTTTTCACCTCAGTCTTCACAGGCAAGGTCAGCTCCCAGACTACTGCAGCTGGCAGAACAGATTGGGGAGAATGTGAGCAGCCAACAGTGGTGAAAGAACATGTTAGGGACTATTTAGAAAACCTGGATGTGTACAAGTCTGTGGGGTTGGATGGGATGCACCCAAGGGTGCTGAGGGAGTTGGCCAATGTCATTACAGAGCAATTGGCTGTCATCTTTGAAAACTCATGGTGATTGGGAGATGTCCCAGATGATTGGAAAAGGGCAATTCTTAGTTTGGGCCAATATAGTGCCCACATTTGAGAAAGGGAAAAAGGAGGATCTAGGGAACTACAGACCAGTCAGCCTCACTTCAGTCCCTGGAAAAATAATGGAGCAGATCCTCAAGGAATCCATTTCTAAGCACTTGGAGGAGGAGAAGAAGGTGATTAGGAACAGTCAACATGGATTCGGTCATGCCTGAACAACCTGACTGCCTTCTGTGATGAGATGACTGGCTCTGTGGATGTGGGGAGACCAGTGGATGTGGTGTACCTTGATTTTAGTAAGGGTTTTGATATGGTCTCCCACAACATTCTTGCAGGCAACCTAAGGAAGTCCTGGTTGGATGAACAGACGATAAGGTGGATAGAAAACTGGCTGGATCATTGAGCTCAGAGGGTAGTAGTCAATGGCTCAATGTCTAGCTGGCAGCCGGTATCAAGTGGAGTGCCCCAGGGGGTGGTCCTGAGGCCAGTTTTGGTCAATATCTTCATAAATAACCTGGAAGATGGCAGAGTGCACCCTCAGCAAGTTTGCAGATGACAACAAGCTGGGGAGTGTAGTAGATATGCTGAAGGGTAGGGTTAGGATTCAGAGAGACCTAGACAAATTGGAGGATTGGACCACAAGGAATCTCATGAGATTCAGTAAGGACGGACAAGTGCAAAATCCTGCACTTAGGATGGAACAATCCCATGCATCAGTCTAGGGTGGGGGCTGACTGGCTGGGCAGCAGCTCTTCAGAAAAGGACCTGGGGGTTACAGTGGACAATAAGCTGAATATGAGCCAACAGTGTGTCATTGCCAAGAAGGCTACTAGCATACTGGGCTGCATTGTTAGGAGGGTTACCAGTGATTATTCCCCTCTATTCAGCACTAGTGAAGCCACATCTAGAGTACCATGCCCAATTTTGGGCTTCCCACTACAGAAAGGATGTGGACGAATTGGAGAGAGTCTAGCAGAGAGAGCAACAGAAGTGGTTCAGGGGTTCAGGCACATGACTTATGAAGGGCGGTTGAGGGAATTGGGCTTATTTAATCAAGAGAAGAGAAGACTGAAGGGGGATTTAATAGCAGCCTTCAACTACCTGAAGAGGGGCATCCAAAGAAGATGCAGCTAAACTGTTCTCAGTGGTGGCAGACGATAGAACAAGGAGCCATAGTCTCAACCTGCAGCAAGGGAAGTTTAGGTTAGATATTAGGAAGAACTTTCTCACTGGGGGGGTAGTAAAACACTGGAACAGGTTACCCAGAAAGGTGATGGAATCTCCATCCTTGGAGGTTTTTAAGACCCATTTAGACAAAGCCTTGTCTCAGATGATCTATTTGGGGATGGTCCTACTTTGAGCAGAGGGTAGACTAGATGACCTCCTGAGGGCCCTTCCAACCCTAATTTTCTATGATTCTGTGATCTGCTTCACATCCTATTCAGCAGCTACAGACTCCTAATATTAGGCTCAGGGTTGAAATTTCTTTATGAATTAAGTTTGAAAGAGCTCATCTCTGATTTGCTGAATCTGGGGGGCCATATTACGAGTCATTTTAAAGAGTTTCTTTGATCTTTTTGGAGCCTTTGGGTGTTCTTATACATTACAGTTAACACCTGCAAACTTTAATGAATTTTAGGTAGTAGTTAAAGTTAGTATATGCTGGGAGCAGTGGCATGTTCAGGGTTAATAGCCTCTGTTTACCTGCACAGCTCTGAGCTGTCATGAGAGAGCTAGTGAACAGGGGCATGACTAGGAGCTGACAAGTCTGCTCTGCATCTGCCCCACTTCCTAGCTCTTTAAGGGCCCCTCTACCCATGCAGTTAAGGCATGATGCAATCTAATGCACAGCACAAACAAATGCATCTCCTGCCATGCCACACATTATGTTTAGTGAAGTGTTTCTCAACCTTCTTTTGTACCAGGACCCAGTTGTAAATATCAGTGGCCAGTCCCAACCTGTATACCTCTAGGACTGCCCCTCGCTCCTGACCCGCTGACCCCCCCCCAGGTCCCAGCCCCACCATGTGTGGGGCGGGGTGGGGGCGAGGGTGGAACTCTACCAGCCCACAAGGGAAAAGCCGTAGTTTCCTGTGTTTTTCTCCTCTTACGGAGAATCCGTTTTTAAAGTTTGTTCGTGACCCATTTATATATTTTTGTGACCCACTTTTGGGTTGTGATCCACGGGTTGAGAAATGCTGGTTTAGTGTATCCTAGCTGCCTGCAAACATACTGTCATATGTACTATTGTTGGAACTAGTTAATCTAATCTCTGCTCTGGTTCATTCAATTTGGGGAAGAGAGCACTAGGCCTAATACCTATTTAGGCAGGATTGGATCCGAAATGTGAAGGTGGACCAGGAGAACAGATTTACAACACTGAACTATTTCCATTCTTGCCCAGCCAGAATTCTTTGAGACATCTGACCTTATTACTTTTGCATGACTCCACAGCTGGACCCAGACCAAGACCCAGACCCAAACCATGCTCCTAGTGAAATGCTTTAGGAGGTTGGCTCAAGGTTATGTTTAGTACCTGGAAATGACCTAAATTCTCTAGTAGCCCTGTCTTATTTTCACATTTAAAACAAACATTACAGGATTTCTCCCCTAGGGTATTTAAGGACATTTGTTCTAACTTTGTATGTATCCAGTACCATATTGTCCCAAGTTTAGCAGCATAAGTATTCTTAGTAGTTATCCCTATCAGCTTCCAAAGTAGGTCTCAGGAAGTACCTGCTCGGGTGGTTACTAGAGAATTGTAGTAAGTGCAGTTTTATAAGAAAGTGTCATTTTTTGCTGGATATTGTGAGATAGGAGTGGACATAAGAGCAAACAACATTCCAGGGCCATGGAAGGGGTGGGTGTAAGGTAGCACAAAACCCTTCTGGAAGATTTTTGGGTCAAAGAGCAAAACAGCAAAAAGGGGAAGATGGCAAGGCAGGTTTTCATAGGACAAGAAAAAGAAAATAGTAGAGAACACTATATCACCTCATACTGCTTATAATTCATTAACACAGTTATTGGAACAGTAATGGGATCCTGGTTCTGTACCTCTTCTGATCAAAATCTGATATGGCATAATTATATCAAAGTCAAGCTTATTTAATGATCACAGTTCACTGAACAACATAAAAGCACTGAGAGACAAAAAACACATGCAGAGGTCCATGTTCTGGATGGGCTAGTCTCCAGATAGCCTGCTGCAGAAATAATTGCTTGTTCCAGCAGCAGTTATTCAAGTCTAAATAGTGTAAACATAGACAAAACTGTACTGTAGCTGTGGTAAAAATTTAAAACATTTATTTATGGAGAGAAGACTTAAGCTAACAATTACGTTTGCCACTCGGCTGATTCAAGGGCTTGTTAAAACAAAAACTGTAATGGTAAGTCATGTGAGTGCAATTTGTGTCTGACTGGAGCCTCAGTTCTGACAGACACTGAGGTCATTCAGACATTTTTACTGAAATCAAGCTAACCTGGAACATTTGTGTCTAAGAAGTACTTAAGTTTTGATGCGTCATTCCCCATGCTTTTGTTTGAGTTAACACTTAATAAAAACATGTGACCTCTGACATATCTAAAACTTAGAAGTAGATGGTCAAATTCCATGCATACATCTTACTGCATGCAAGTTGCAGTTTATTAGAAAGCACTTAAAACCATTAATCTGACAGAAGCACTTACTTTATCGATTTATAACCTAAATTCTTAGATAATGTGTTTCTTTTATAGCAGGGTTGTCTACTCATGCCATGAGAAATTTCCCAAACAATAAATGTTCACCTTTGCCAGTTGGTGACACTGTCAGGTGCTCAAATCATGTTTTTAGCAAAGTTAGGCTGAGATAAGCAATTCAGGATGTGGGTTTAAGAAGAGAGAATTGGTCTAGAGGAGCAAAATCAGGCTTTATTTGTTACATTCATGACATTCTGGCCCTCAGATCCAGTGAATGTGAAGTCTGATTAGATAGTCTGCTATTAACTAAAAGGCAAACGATCACTTGGTTAAACAGAATTGGGTAAGAGCACTGATAATATGCAGGTACCAGGCAATGCTGATTGTCAGTGTCACATTAGGAATGAACTAAACTATAGTTTCGCAGGGGTTTCATAGAAGGAAATAGAAGTATAAGGATATATAAATATAAATATAGATAAATCGACATTACAGTGTCCATATATAGAAGGCTTGGAAGCATCTTGTTCTTATAACAGTAAAAAAGTGCACAGAAGCAAGAGTATGTTTCCATTCTATCACATAGAGAAAGATAGTATGTATACATACATGAAAGGTATATTATATTTGGTTTGGGGTTACAAATGGAGCTTAGCTTAATACCCCAAAAGGAAGGAGTATGGCCTGGTGATGATAGCATCACAACTTCTGGAAACTCTTCATGATTCTGAACTGAATTTCTCAGGCAGTTCCATAACCTATCTGGGCCTCAGTTTCCCCATTTAAGTATAACCTAATAATTTAATTGCACTCAGTTTTGTCTTTCTTGAAATCAGTGGGAGTTTAACCATTAACCTAAATGGAATCAAGATTGAATTTACCTTGAATTTGCTTTTTAAATGCATTGAGCTTCTCTCATAAATAAGTATTATAAAGATGCTAGGCATTATTCTAGTTACTGAAATAAGTTTGATTTTTTTTTGGTTTTTAATCTCCTATTAGCATTCTTGCATATTCTCCCTAGGAGGGTAGTAAAACACTGGAACAGGTTCCCCAGAGAGGTGGTAGAATCTCCATCCTTGGAGGTTTTCAAAACCCGGCTAGACAGAGCTTTGGCTGGGAGGTCTAGTTGGGGATTGTGACGGCGGCGTGCCACCGTCACGGGCACAGACAGGGGACAAAGAGGATTGGGGGGCAGCAACAACCCCTAAAAAGAACCCCGGGCCAGGTTACTTACCCCCGGGAGGGACGGCAGCGTTGGAGCTGGGACAGCGGCAGCAGCCGCGGCCACCATTACAGCCACGCGAGCCGGCGTTATGCCGGCTGTTTAAACAGCTGTTCCCGGTAAGGGGAAGAGCTAAGCCAATTGCGGCGGCCGCAGCGGTCAGCGTGGGAAAGTTTAAAAACCCCAGCAAACCCCGCGGCAGGGGGGAGCCAGGGAAGGAGAGAGGAGGCGTGCAGGACGTCGGTGGTGCTGCAGCTCCCCTGGAGCAAGAGCCTCAGACAGGTGGCTCTGCATCAGCTCAGCAGCTGAAGCAAGAACTATAAACCCCAGCAGGGGCAGAAGGAGTGGTCCCCAGGGATTGCCGGGGCCAAGGCATTGATCCGGGAAGCCTCCCCATCCCAGAGGAATATTATTTCTAAGATCAGGGGAGGAAAAGGGAGACGACCCGAGCTAGCGGCAGGGTCAACAGGATTCTAAGGCAGGCTGACTGAAGGTGACCGTTAGCCTAGGTCCCTACGGTCGGGAACACCTACCGGCAAGAAGGCCTGCGAATAGCAGCAAGTCACCATCTCACCAGCAAGTGACCGGTTGGTGAGTGGATGGGGTGTGGGGGTGGCGGAGGCCCGGGGGACAACCACCCGCGTCGGGGAACCCCTCTGGTAAAAGAGCTCCACTGAAGCCCTCCTTCGAATCACCCATAACATCAAAGTCGTGGCAGGCGGGATGAGGGGAGGGGCTACCTAACGGAGGGGGATACTGGACGTGAGGCCCACCAACGTCACAGGGATGGTCCTGCTCTGAACAGGGGGTTGGACTAGATTACCTTTTAAGGTCCTTCCCAACCCTCATTTTGTATTTACAATCACTGATATGACAAAGTGGAATAAAGTTTCAAATTAAATTCACAATATTGATGCAATTGGTAGTTAAGCAGGCATGGCTGGTGAACTTGGACTGGTGGGGTGGTGGAGCGTCCCATGGGAGCAGGGGGAGGGGTGGGGGGTGGATTTGCAGCTGGCTGGGAGTGGGGGAGTGGGGAGTTGCAGCCAGCAGAGCACTCTGGCCAGTAGCAGGGAGGCTGCAGCCCCCCCCCGCCCCTGCTGCTCCCGTGGGACACTCCACCGCCCCACCAGTCTGAGTTCACCAGCCGTGCCTGCTCTTAAGACATGTAAAGATCAATATATGTGTCTCTATTGTAGGCCAGAAATAAATAGCTTAAATAGAAGATAGAAGATAAGAAATTAAAAGGCTTTTTGCAGATCTAGGCAGCTCTTTTCAAGTATTTCTATAATATTATTACTTGATTTGGTGTGCGGTGTGGAAACATTTATCACATTGACTTCTGTTGATCACATACATTCATTATGTGTAACATTGTCCTTGTAGTTTTGTTTGCACTGTTACAAATATGTAGCATTCAAGCAAGCAAAAGGGATGATTAGTTTACTTCCTAGCAGTATTTTTTTTTACCAGTTCAAAATGTAGTGACACTGCTTTCTTATTTTATAAAGTACTTTTAAAAGATCATGGTTCTTCTGAGACAAGACTCAAACACTTTTACTAACATATTCTGAATTTACTGACAGCATTTGTTAGAAACGTTAGAAGAAAAGGTTGAATCAAAAGCAATGGAAGACTGAGCTAATTTTAAAACCCTTTTTCTAGGTAGTAATTTATATGCTATGAAATGGTCTCTTGCTAACAATGTGTACCAAATTGGATGTTGCTTAATTTCTTTTTAAATAAGCTTCTGAGAAGGTCCTTCACGAGGAGAAAGAGGTAGTTAGTCAAGCAAATGACAAAATAGATATCCACCCTATAGACAAACTAAATAAGATATATATTTTATTTACCTGAATTCAAGACAACCCTGAATTTAAGACAGCTCCCTAATAATTAGAGGCAAACTGATACATTGGTCTGATATCAGATCAGCACATATAAAGAAAATTGATTGTATTGGAAATAGGCCTGATGTAGCCGATAATTTGGCCAATTAAATGCCTGTGAATGGCCACAGCCACAGCACAGCACGTAGGCAGTGAGAAGCACAGCCTGGCAGCATGGAGAGCTGCGTGCAGCTGGTAAGTCTGTTGTGGTGGAAGGGGAAGGGGCATGGGGGGAAGATCAATGCCCCCTGTGGTGAGGGCAGGGGCTGCTCAGCCAGGGTGGGGCAGGGCACAGGACGGAGCCACGACTCACCCAGGGGGTGCCACTCTTGCCACTGCGTGCACCCTGGGAGGGCACGGGGTGGGGAGGGGAGGCATGTGCCCCTGGATCTGTGCAGGGGGATAGGGCGAACTGCAGTGGCGGGCTGGAGCTGTGCTGGGCTCTTCCTGGTGCGTGGCGGGGGACTGGGCTGCGCTGCGCTGTGCTTGGGGAGGGCAGTGGCACCACTGGGAGGGGGAGTTATGGGAGTGCTACAGCAGAATTTGGGGTGACTGCAGCCCCCTTCCAGCGCTGCCACTGCCACCTGCCCCGGGTGCAGCCAGGCCCAGCCCCCATTGGGAAGAACCCAGTGCTGTCCCAGCCCCAGCCCACAGCTGCAGCCTTTCCTGCCCCACCCTGGTAAGCTTTGGGGGGCACACACCTCCCCAATGCCTTGCTGGGGTGCACACAGCAGTGGGAGCTGCCCCCCACTCCATGCCCCCCAGATGAACTGTGGCTCCATCCCACCCCGGCCCGGCCCTGGCCCCAGCCCCAGCCCTAGCCCCAGCCCCAGCCCCATTCCCTCTCTCACTGCAAGGGCCTTGATCTGCACTCCTCCCTTCCCTTCCGCCACAACAGACTTACCAGCTGTACACAGCTGTATCAGAAATAGGATTGGTATTGGCCAATATGCCTCCTTAAAAATTGGCTATTGGTATTAGACCCCAAAATCTCTATTGCTCCACCCCTACTAATAATTAGATTTATATACATGAAAAAATTATAAATTTGTTATACTTTTCCAAGTTTGGAATCTACTTACTAGAGGATCATCTTAAATTCCCCCTCCCACCACCGCCACCACTACTGCAGGGCAGAAAGCAGTGTTAGGGAGGCAGGCAGTGAGGGAGGCAATGGGGGACAGGCTATAGGGGGACAGGCAGTGTGGAGGCAGGCAGCTTTCCCCCTGCCTCCTGTCCCTTTCTCCCCTGCTAACTTCCCTTTGTGGCTTCCTACCCTGCAGCCTCAGGCCTTTGCCTCCCTTTCCCCCCACAGCCTCTGTCTCGCACCTGGCCCTCCCCTCCCTGCCCACCCATCAGTCTTGATCTGGTTCTAGCAGTCTTCATTGCAACTGCAGCTTAGGTCACAGTGTTAACATATTTCCAGTTCCAAAAAAGAGGACACCTATTGGGGGGACACCTCACTCTTGGCCCACAGCCCACTGGCCCTGCCAGTGCCCTTCACTCCCAACCTGCAGCCCACCTGCCCTGCTGGTGTTTCTCACTCCCAACCCAGAGTCCTTCATCCCCTTGGGTTATGCTGGTGCCCCTCACTCCCAAGCCACAGCCTGCCCCTTACTCCTGACCCAAAGCCCCCTGGCACTGCTGGTGCCCCGTGCTCCTGGCCCACATCCTCCCACTCCCCTGGTAACCCTCACTCCCAACCCACAGACTCCTGCTCCTGCCAACACTGCCAGAGGAGCCCCCAGCTGTCCCTGTTCCAACCAGGTTGGAGTGTGGCAACTCCTATTTGTGTGGGTGGTGGCAGAGTGAATCTGGCCCCAGCACAGGCTGGAGGAAGGGATGCCTGTGGCACCCCCACACCCTGGGCTGGGGCTTTCATGCCACACAAAGCAACTTGGCCACACCTCCTGGAAACATCTCCTGGCTGCCCTGCCCCTGCGAGCATGGGCCACTGACCTGGCCACAGAGCTCCCCACTGCCCTCAAAAGTGCCCCCCCTTCCCCTGCTGGGGGGACAGGTGCCTGCCATAGACCCAGCACCCAGATAGCTTCCCCCACTGCCGCAGGCACCTGCCTCCCCTCACACACCTGTTCCCTCCAGACACCCTGACACCCACACACATCCTGGACAGTCCTCGATCCCTGGCCCTTCAATTCCCACCTCCCCATAGACTTACCTGCATCCAGCTGCTGAGGTTGCCTTTACCACCCTGTCTGGCTGCATGCCAGCCACTTGTGGGTGTGTGCATGCAGACACATGTGGTGCCCCCTGCCTCCAATCACCCTCCCCCTGCTCTCACCAGCAGACTTTTGTTCAGATTTCCAAAAACTGCCTGGATGGAGATCAGAGGACCCAAAAAGAGGAGATGTCCAGGAAAACCTGGATGTATGTTAACACCAGCCATGGAGCACAGTCCCAGCCTAGCCATGTATTAGTGGCCAAGAGCTGGTTCCTCTGCTACAGGGCTGGGGTAGGGGCATACTTCATGCCCCAAGCTGCATCAGGGACAGAGCCTGCCAGTGCTGGAGCAAGGGTAAGAATGGTAGGGGAAGGGGGATTGGGAGGGAGATACTTAGGGGGAGATGGGGAAGGGGAGTCAGGAGGCAGAAGTGGCATGGTAGGAGATGGGGTAGGCGAGAGATGGTGAGCATGAATGATGAATCCCTGGAGGCTGGGGGGACATGGCGACCACCTGCAGGCAGTGGGGATGTGGCGGCAGCGAGCAGGGAGCTCCCACAGGTGGTCATGGCAGTGTCAGTGGTGGGGGGAGGTGGCAAGCACTGACCAGCGATAGTGGTAGCTGGTAGTGGTGGCAGCCAGTGGTGATTGGCGACTGCCCGCAAACACTGTCGGCAGCGAGGCGGGGGGGACTGGCAAGCGGTGACCACTTGCAGGTGCCATCAGCAGTGCTTCTTTCACGGGGTGCACTGCCAATTTCAGGGGGTGCACATGCACCCGTGTGCACCCCCTATGCATTGCCAATGATGGTGAGGGTCTGAGGCTGCAGAGGGCAGAGGCAGGAGGTGCAGAGGTGACGGGGCAGACAGAAGCTGCTGCTCTTGCCTGGCCCCAGGGTTGGGGCCAGAGCCACAGCGGCTGCCTCCCTCCCCCCCACCTCCAATCCCTCCTTGCTCCCACCTTTATACTCAGTTCCAAGACAAGGGACTTTTCCCCCCATGTTAAATGCAGGGGGACCAAGTCTTGGAATCTAGTAAATATGGTATTGCGCCTAAACTTCTGTGAGCTCAAGTTCATTTCAGATGCTGTGAAAGGACAGCATAGAGCAGAGTATAAATTGAAGTGAGTGATTTGAATATAAAAGGTGAGGAGAAGGGTATTAAAACAAGTTCTGCCTGCCACTCTCTCACAAGGACTTTTCCTTCCTCATTTATCATATCTATATCAAGTTTCATACTGGAAACTGTTTATATTTGTTCATCATCTGACATAATCAATGCTTAGTTGCAATGTTCCCTCTAAGGAGCAGTGGCCCGTGAGCATGCCGCCTCGGTCCATGAGCGCTCCACCTCTGTCCAGCATGGGACACTTACTGAAGGGGGCTGGGAGCTGGGGGCAGGTGGCTGGGGCTGGGGGCTGGAGGCTGGAGCCAGAGCCTGGCGCAGGCTCCCCGGCTCTGGGGAAGTGCTCCGCTCCCCCCATCAGGGCTGGAGAGAGGAGCACTTCCCCAGAGCCAGCGGAGCCCTCACCAGCCACCTGCACCAGCCTCCATCCCTGCCTTGCCTCATCTTAGGGAGGAGCCGCTGCCTGCCCTGAGTGAGGTTCTGCTGGCTCCAGGACACTGTTCCGCTCCCCAGCCCTGATGCCATGTGTCTCCTCATTCCCTGAGGTGATGTGGGGGAGTGGAGCAGTGTCCCGGAGCTGGCAGAGTGTCAGTTGGGGCAGGCAATGGCTGCGCCCC
>NW_005841961.1:600059-602436 GCF_000455745.1 Alligator sinensis | reverse complement strand
CGGGGGGGCGGGGCAGGTGCAGGCTCCACCAGCTCCGGGGAAGTGCTCCACTCCCTGACCCTGATGCAGGGAAGTAGAGCACTTCCCCAGAGCTGGCGGAGCCCAGGCCAGGCGTCCGCCCCAGCCTCTCCTGGTGCACAGCCTTGAAAAGGCTGTGCGCGGCCACACTTTTAGTTGTGTGCAGCCACGCACACGCGCACCTTAGAGGAAACCTTGCTTAGTTGTACTGGTGCATCACAGGGGCCTGATCTTGTCATTGGCCATACTGCCCTTGATTTCAAAGAAAGGACTATCATGTCCATAGTTAATAAATGTTAAAATGTAAAGGCTCTGTAAGAGCACTTCTTGTACATTAATAAGTAACATACAGATTAGAACATAAATTTCTCTCTGAAAAATATACTGAATACTGCTGAACACAATGTCTTTTCCCTGACATGTTCATAGTTTATTTAGAAGAGATAATCAGAATAAACTGAAAATGAAATGCGACTTTTTAAGTAAAATTCAACATATACTGTGCAGCATAATTCTCAGAAACAAGATGATAATTTATTTCTCCCAGATCTTTACAGTTTGTATACAAACTTTGGAACACACAAGTTGTGTGTTGTGAAATATTTCGGGCAGAGCTAGAGTTCATACAGAGTCCACAGATTTTTCTCTCCTCAGCACTATGCTGCCCTTCTGACCTCCTCAACTTCCTGTAGTAATACAAGTGCTGGAATTGTGTCAGAGCTGAAATCTGGAATGCCTTGTGATAAGAAGGCAAACTAAATGTACAAATGTGAGTAGTTCAAGAATGATACCAAAAGTCTTCTGTAATCAGAGGTGAACTAAATCTAAATGGGCCTCTTGCCTCTGTTAGCAGAACTCTTTCAACAGCAGGCTGTATGGACTAGTATGTTGTTTGTAACAGTTAGCAGCAAGGCACTGCTATCCAGGACCAGGATCTCATTTGTTAGGGACAGGCATTACACACAAACTGGTTTAAATGATCAGAAACTGGTTTAAACCTGTAACAGAACAGATGTTCAGTGCACATAAACCAGTTTGAGAATGGCTAAAACCGGTTTGAGATAAACCTGGTTGAATGTGGTATCAGACTTAACTGATTTAACTCAAACCAGTTGATGCAACGTCTGTCCCAGATCACTTGCTGGTTTAAATTTAAATAAGACTTTCCCAGCATCCCAGCATGCTCTCTGGGTTGGGTGGGATCTCTGCTCCACAGCAAGGCTAACCCCTCCCATGTTCTCCTTGACTACAGCTTCAGCAGTCTCTGCAGGCATCTACCTGGCTTCTGCTTCCCTGCCCACCCCCGCGCCAAGCAGGCATTCCCCCGTCTCTCACAGACACCTCTCAGTATTAGCTAGCAGACCACATACTGGCTACTTCCGAGCTGAGGCACACAGGGCAAAGGCAGAATCAACAGATAGCTGGTAATGTCCCTCTGTTTTTTTAATGGAGTGATACACACTAAGTCAGAGGTGATGAACATTCCCTCCTGGGCTGTTCAGGACAGGGGGACCCCTCCCTAATCACAGCATCCTGTGTGGGCATGCCCCCTCACCTCGGCTCAGCTCTGTGCAAGGGAAAGGAGGGCTGCTCTAGGTCCCCCCGGCTTCTACCCTGAGCCACTGCAGTCATGTGCCTGCATTTCTGGGATGTCTGTCTGATTACAAAACTGATTTAGCCAAGCCAGGTTAGACTAACCTGCAAAGACCGAATCAATTCAGACTCAGGCTTTATGAATATCTGTCCCTAGCCATTGTGTTAGATGTTGTACAAACATAACACAGATGGCCCTTGCTGCAAAGAGCTTACAAGATAAGCATGAGATAACAGATGGATAAAGACATGAGAGACTACAAAGGAACAGTGAGATAATTTTGGTCTGCATAATAAGCAGTGGTCTTTATTGTTGAGCATCCTAACTGTTATCAAGTTTTTACAGGTATCACAGAAAGTTTTAGAGGGGAAAAAAGGAAGTACCGTTGGGAAGACAGAGAAAGAAGATGATGACAAATAATAGACCCTTGTGAAATCATCACAGAAAACTGGAGGTGGGATGAGGAAGACCCTCTGAAAGAGACATTAGTGAGCTAGAAGGGGAACCAGTACAGGAGAGTAATGGAAGCTAAAGGAATACATGATTTCAGGAGAGAAACATGGCTGACAGTGTTGAAGGTGGCTGACACATTCTTCTGAATGAAGTACTTTGTTCAGAGATAGGAAGTGGTTTTAAACAGCAGTTAGGTTAACCCAAGCTCTAACAACATGGCTTTATGCTTATACTGTGTGTATGTTTACAGAGGCAATCTTACAAAAAAGGATTACTAAAATAGATTGACGCTTGCTTAGCATATGGGATTAG
>NW_005841961.1:584133-600028 GCF_000455745.1 Alligator sinensis | reverse complement strand
GCTGAAAGACAACATACTGTTAAAACAAAGATGATATTCTCTAGCATGCTGAGAGCAACCTTGTGCCAGTCTTTTGAGTCAGCACTGCTTTTAAAACTCATTTTTGTTGGCTGCAGCCTGACACTGTCCACCCTGAGAGATCCTTGGTTGGTGCTGAGCTGCCATGGATGTTTCTGCACCCTTCCCTCTTCCTGCAGCTAGCTTACAAGTCAGGACTGGGGCTGCCCTAGTGATCCACACCTATTGGAACAACATCTTTGAGTCTAACTTATGTTGCTAGGGCTTTGTGGGCTACAATGGGCCTTGAGATTAGAGGGGGAAAAAGAGGGCATAGATCCAATTTTATTATAATTAGTTATTATTTGTATTGTATTGAAACTTGTAAGGCTTTTTATGTATTTGATCATGAAAACATGGCTTCTGCCCCAAACTTAAACCTAACAATAAGGGTGGAAGAGGAAATTATGATGCATAAATAACTTCTAATACATTTTCTAATTTCTAAATAAAGCTGAATATCTTGGCCAAAGTATTTAATTATGGAATATTTTTTCCATTAAGCTTCTTAATTTTTTTCTCAGTTAAGTGCTGTGAGTACAAACAAAGATGCAAACTATTGGCTATGGGATATGACAAAAATATATAAAATGTCAGAAAAATTTGTAGCATGTAATATGAAGGTCTTGACAGGTGATTTTTATTTATACTCATTTGCATGTCAGAATTTGGAGTACTTGCAGCCTATTTTGAGAATTATATGCTTGATTTTTCTGTTATAATCCATATATGTACATCAGTTCAACAAACACAGGGTACCTTCTATTGGAAAAGAGAGGAAAGGTGAGATTTAAAGCTAGATAAAACTTTCCTTTTTGAGGTATAATTAAAAAAAAAGGGAAAAAAGTCTAGAGCACAGCATGTTTTCAATTCAAGTTTCCTTCTCTTGTATTACTTTTTCAGTATATAATTGTATTTCTTCAAGACTGCAAATTATTATTTATAACAGGATAAAACTGATTTTTAATATTAAAAATTTGGCTAGTGCCAGTTATATTCTTAATTTATTTTTGTCTGCAAATTTTCAAAATTGTAGCACAGTGAATTTTGCATTGGCATTTTCTTATTAATTATTCCCCATATCTAAGAAGATATAAGTACTAAGAACTGAAAAAATATAGAGCAGACACTTGGGTTAGTGTGACGTCTTGTGCCCTTCATGCCGCCCGGCCTGTCGGGGTGTAGCCCTTCCCCTCAACACACCTGCCATGAATTTGATGACAAAAACAAGTATGAGAGGGGGGTTTTCCCAGTGGAGATCTTCCCAGGGGGGCTCTTCCAATGGACGGCAGTACTTACAGTTGTTTGATGTGATGTCCCACGGGGCTCCGCCTCCCCTACACCCCGTCCACTCGCCAACCGGGTGGATGTCGGTTAATAATGGTCTTCGGCCCTGTAGGTTGGCCCAGGGCCTGCCTTCCTGGTTGTAGTGGTTCCCCCCCCGCCCCCCCCCGGTCTCGGGGTTTGTCTTGATTCAGAAAAAATACTCCCCTGAGGAGGAGAGGGCTGCAGAGCTGCCTCCTCTACCCCTGCCTCCTCCAGGGGGCTCAGATGCTTCCTCCCTCCTGCTGTCTGCAAGGAACTCCCCTGCTTCCTTGGCCTCCTCTTCTGCTGGGAGCTGGAGGGGTGCCCCTGCTTTGCCTCCGGCACGGGGCTTAAAGGTCTCCCTGATGCTTCCTGTGGGAGCTGCGCAGGCTGTGTTGCTCCTTCCCACACTGGAGCCGCAGCATGCCTAGCGAGCTGCTGGTCTGCACTCTCCTTCTCCGGCCCCTTTCCCACCCTAGTTCTGGCGGGGCTTTTAAACTTTTCCACGGTGGTCGGTATGGCCGCTGGGATTGGTCCAGCTGTTTCCTGTGCCAGAAACACCTGATTAAACAGCCGGCGTAATGCCGGTTCGCGCGGCTGCGGCCGCGATCACGGCTCCTGCTCCAGCTGCCCTGCGGGAGGTGAGTTATCCCTGCCAGGGGTCTGCTTCCGGGGTATGGGGCCCACGGGGTATACTCTCTCCCCTTCGGGAGCCTGTGGTGGTGCCTTGCCACCACAGTTAGGGACAAATTACACATAAACTGGTATAAGAGATTTGAACCAGTTTCCAATCAGTAACACAACAGGTATTCAGTACACATAAATCACTTTCAAAATGGCCCAAACTGGTTTAAGATAAACCTGAATGGATGTAGTATCAGACATAACTGATTTAGGTTAAATTGGCTTATAGAACTTATAGTTCCAGATCCCCTCCAGATTCAAGTTCACTCACAATCCTCCAGCATCCCAGGATGCTTTGTACCTCCCTTGCCAAACCCCCCTTGTAGGGTGGGCAGGCTAGCCTTGGCCCAAGCTGTCCAGTCCAACCAAACAGGGAGGCATGTTCTAGTACCCGCCAGCTTCTGGCCTGGGCCACTGCAGGCATGTGGCTGTATTTCGGGATTTAAAACTGAGTGTCTGTTTGCTTGCTTATCTGTTCAATCTGTGCAGTTTAGACTAACCTGCAAAGATTGAATCATTTCAGCCTTTGGCTTTTTGACTGTCTGTATTTAGCCATAGACAGCAATTTCCCACATTCTTGTCAGTTTTACATATCTGACCTGACACTGCAGAACAAATCTTTCTTCATTTATTTTTACTGGACATATCAATGAGTCACTCTTATTTATCTGATACATCTATGTAGGTTCTATTTTTCCACTCTGCTGCAGATTTCTTAATGTGATCTTAAAGGATACTCTGCATATCTGAATGCCTCTGTTTCCTTATCTATGTTTAAAATGAGGCAGAGATACCAAAGGGAGATAGATTAGTAATAATACATTGTACACCAGAGCATCGTGAGGATCCACTCATTCATGTTTTTTCAGAACCTTGCAGGGAAGGTTCTATGTAAAATTTCTAAGTACTACTGCTACAATTAATCATGCATAAGGCAAAACGTACATAGGGTAACCAGGATTTCTGAGCATATTTTTTTTCTTACATGATTATTTGCTCAAGGAACTATGAACCTTTTGAGAGATTCTCTGGGTGCTGACATATCGGGCCCTTTCATAGATTTCATAGACATTAGGGCTGGAAGGGACCTCAGAAGATCATTGAGTCCAGCCCCCTGCCACAGGGGCAGGAAGTCAGAAGGGATCACAGGATCCCAGCAAGATAAACATCCAAATGTTTCTTGAAGGTGTTCAAAGTAGGTGCTTGAACCACCTCCAGTGGCAGTCTATTCCAAATCTTGGGGGGCTTGGACAGTAAAGAAATTGTTCTTTATGTCCAGCCTGAAACGGTCATAGAGGAGTTTGTGACTGTTTGACCCTGTCATCCCTTGGGGTGCTCTGGTGAACAGACATTCCCCAGATGCTGGTGGTCACCCCTGATAAACATATAGGTGGCCACCCGATCACCCCTGAGCCTGTGCTTTTCCAGGCTGAAGTCCCATGTCTCTCAGCCTCTCATCATAAAGTCTGTTTTCCTGACCCTTGATCATGCATGTGGCTCTCTTTTGCACTCTCTCAAGCTTCTCCACATCCTTTTTGAATTGTGGATGTGGAAAACTGGACGCAGTACTCCAGCTGTGGCCTCACCAAGGCCGAGTATAATGGGAGAATGACGTCCTGGGATTTGCTTGAGAAGCATCTATTGATGCAAACCAGCATTTTCCTTGCTTTACTAGCTGCAGCATCCCGTTGAAGGCTCATGTTCATCTTGTGGTCAATCATGACCCTCAAGTCCCTTTCGCCTGTAGTGCTGGCGAGCATAGCACTGCCGAGCCTATAAGGATGCTGCAGGTTTTTCTTCCCAAGGTGGACAACCTTGCATTTTTTTGGTGTTCAACACCATCAGGTTCTTGTCTGCTCATTTCCTTAGCCTGTCAAAAAGTCAGCCTGGATCACCCTTCTGTCCTCAGGTGTGGATGCTTTTACCCCAGAGTTTGGTGTCATCAGCAGACTTGGCCAGTCTGCTTCTGATACCAATGTCCACATCATTAATAAAGATGTTGAACCATATGGGTCTAAGGACAGAGCCTTGGGGGACCCCACTGGTCACAGGGCCCCATGATGATTGACTTCCATCAATTACCACCCTCTGGGTCCAACCATGGAGCCAAATCCCCAGCCAGTGGATGGTGGTGAGGCCAAGGCCACAGTTAACCAGTTTCACCAAGAGGTGATCATGGGATACCAGATCAAAGGCTTTTTTAAAGTCAAGATATATGACATCAATCTCTTCTCCGTTGTCCAAGTGATTGGTCACCTGATTATAAAAGGAAATAAGATTGGTCAAGCACGACCTACCCATAACAAATCTGTGCTGGCTATCCCTCAGGATGTTGCCATCAGCCAGTCTGTTAAGAATGGCCTCTTTGATAATCTTTTCTAAGATCTTCCCCAGAATAAAGGTCAGGCTGATGGGCCTGTAGTCTGCTGGATCCACTTTCCTCCCTTTCTTGAAGATAGGAACCACATTGGCCTTCTTCCAATCTTCAGGCAGTTCACCTAAGCACCAGGAGTTCTCACAGATCCGTGCCAGGGACTGAGCTATGATGCTAGCCAGATTCCTTGAGTACCCTGTGGTGTAAACTGGCAGGGCCGGCTGATGTGAATGTATCCAGCCTTTCAAGGTGTTCCTTCACGAGGTCAACATTGATGGAGGGTAAGAAATCTCCCTCACCTGGGCCTCCCTTTCCCATAATGGGCAGGGGCATCCCATGGGACTGAAGAAAGACCAACACAAAGTACCCATTTAGCAAGTTGGCTTTTTCCTGGGCGTCGGTTGTCAGTTTAGCAGAGGTCCAATGTTGCCCTTGCTTTTCCTCCGGCTCCCCACATATCTAAAAAAAACAACTTTTTATCATCCTTGGTACTTGTAGCTAGTTGGAGTTCCGTCACAGCCCTTGGTTTTCCTGGTTCGCTCCCTGCAGGTCTGGACCAGTGCAGAATCTTCCTCCTTGGAGGTGGATCCAGTCCTTCAAACTTTGTAGGTCTGTCTTTTTAGATGCAGGAGGTCCGCTAGTTCCCTGCAGAGCCACAGGGGCTGCTGTGCCATTTTGCTGCCTTTCCTCCGAGATAGGATAGACTTTGCTTGTGCATCCAAGATTGCTCCCTTTAGGAGCAACCACTTTTCCTGGACTCCCCTCCCCTTTGGGCTGAGGTCCTTTAGGGCCTCACTGACAAGCCTCCTGACCTTGTCAAAGTCAGATTTCCTGAAGTTGAGGACATCTGTATTGCTGACTGACTTGCCAGCTTTACAGTGGATGGTGAAGGTGATCAGCTCGTGGTCACTGTCACCCAGCTTCCCTTCAATCGTTAGGTCACTGTGTAGCAGGGCACTAAGGTGCCTGCTACTTGGAGAGCTGGGATAACGGACACAAGGCACCCACCCCGGCCTAGCCAGCTGACAAGAAGGGGCAGGGCCTGGCTCCTATATAAATCACAGGCAGGAGGCCAGGAAGCAGTGCCCTGCTGGCAGACAAAGGGAAAGGAGCTCTGCCTGAGTGAGGAGATGGAAGAGCCCTGAATGCATCAGCCGTTGGAGACTGGTAAAGGATGGAGCACCCTAGGGGTGGCTGGATTAATGTTATAGCTGGACAGCTGGAGTTTGCATTGTAGCCTAGGAGCTTGTGTTCTGTTTGCTGTTTGTAACCAGTGGTTTGGGTGAGGCTATTAGGGGTTGGAGGAGGCCTCATAGCGGACCTGCAGCAGTGTGGGAACTCTAGCCCCAGAGAGAGAGGGGGCAGTGAGAGACAGGGCCACAGAGAGCCTGAGTGCCAGAAAGGGCACAGAGAGAGACCGAACAATGTCAGTTACATCTGCGAGGCTTGGGGCGTGGTACAGGGGTGGTAGGAGCCATGCATAGCCCATAAGGCTGGCGTGTACAGTACACCCAATACAGGAAAGGAACTAGTGATAACAGGAGAACCGTGGACAAGAGGATGAAAGGCAGCCTCCCTATAAAATATAGATGAGAGATCAAAGTCGTGGCGGGCGAGAATTTGAGGGTGCTTGTCGGCAACTTGGCACGGTAAAGAAGGCAGCAGGGGAGAGCACGGCGACCCTGACCGCCCTCCTGTTACACACTGATTAGGTTGTCCCCCATTGCCAGAACCAGGTTGAGCAGCACTTTACCTCTTGTTGGCCCATAGACTTCTTGCAGCAGATAGAGCTGATCCACGCATGAGAGAAAGCTTTGCGACTGCTCGAATTTGCCCGAGCGCTCTTCCCATGAGGTGTCTGAGTAGTTGAAATCTCCCATGACAACCATGCACTGGAAGCATGCGGCCTCAGCCAATTCCCTGGCAAACCCCACCACTATGTCCCCTGTGCTATGTTCTCCATGGATTTTAACCCAAAGGGTCTCAAGTCATCCACCCTGGGTGCCAATGTCAGCTTGAAGGGACACGTAGCTTTCCTTGACATACAGAGCTACACCCCCGCCCCTTTTGTCCACTTGATCTCTCCTGTACAGGGGTATAGCCATCTATAACTGTGGCCCAGTCATGGGTGGAGTCCCACTAGGTCTCCATTATCCCTATGACATCATCGTTATTTGTGTTAAGTATGAGGACAAGTTCCTCCTGTTTGTTCCCCAAGCTCCTGGCATTTGTATACCTATGGGGGCCCTTTGTCTTTCCTACAGCTCGCTCCAGGGCCGGGGCAGGTGTGGGCTCCCTTAAGTGCCTTGGCCTGCTGGCTTTGCAAGGGTTGCCCAGCAGGCCAGCAGTGGCAGTGGTCCCCCTCCATCCCCCGGAGGGCTAAGTTTAAAGCCCGGTGGAGCAGGTCAGCCAGTCTGGCTGAGAAGAGCCTCCTCCTCCCCAACGGAGAGAGGTGGAGGCCATCCCTTCCCAGCAGCTCACTGCATCTCTCACCAAAGAGCAGACTGTGGTCATGGAAGCTGAAGCCTTCCTGATGACACCAGTGCCGCAGCCTTTGGTTCACTACCTTGATCCTCCTCTCCCTCCTCGGCCTGTAGCCTGAAACTGGGAGGATCGATGAAAACACCACCTGCACCTCCAACCCCTTAAGCCTCAATCCCAAATCCCTGTAGCGCTTCATGACCCAGCTGAGAGAGCTCTGAGCTGTGTCATTTGTGCCCACATGGATAAGGAGCATAGGGTAGTGGTCAGTGGGCCGGAGGAGCTCAGGGATCTTCTCCACAATGTCTCAGATTCGGGCTCCTGGGAAGCAGCAGACTTCCCAGGCTAAGAGGTCGGGTTGGCAGATTGCCCCCTCAGTCCCCCTCAGGATGGAGTCTCCCATGACAAGCACTTTGCATTTTGTCTTGGGGAGAGCGGGGGCAGTAGCTACAATGGAGCCTGTGTTGCCTGCGGGAGCTGGCAGCTTGGCAGGCTCTGCTGGGGCTGCAAGAGGTTCTTACCTGTTGCAAAGCTTCAGCAGGGCGGGGACCTTGGTTCGGCGGGCCTTGGGGCCCTTAACCACCTTGGTCCAACCCCTTGGCTGGACAGCTTGGGAGGTCCCCAAGTCCTCCCTTGGCCTGGAAGGAGACCTTGGTCTACCCTCTGCCTGCAGGGGGAGAAGGGCCTGGTAGTAGGAGTCTATATCCTGCTCACCATCCCTGATGGCATGCAGTCCCTGGACTGTGGCCTGGAGCTCCTCCAGCTGGCATGCCAGAGACCCCAAAAGGGAGCAGACTTCACAAGGGGAGTTGGCCATGCTCTTGGACCCCAGATCCTGAACAAGTGTCAGGCAGCCTCTGCAGCCAAGAGTCAGAGGCTCCATCTGTGTGGAGCCCAGAACCATGGGTTCCGTCTAGGTGGAGTACTCTGAGGAGCCAGAGGAGATGGGGCGCAGACCCTGAGGGGACATTTGGGTTGTGGCATGTGCCCATCTGCATGATGCTGCTGCTAGGCTGGCTGCGGCTGGGACAGCCTACCCTGGGGGGGCTCACTGGCAGGGCCTCGGGCCCTCATGCTCACCCTCCTGCGTGAACTTCCATGCTAACTCGCGCACTGGGTCCAGAAGCATGCCTGTTTGTGCATCTTGTTCACGAGGCTCCGGTCGTGCGGCTCCCTAGGGGTCTGAGTGAAGTAGGAGCTGGGGTGGGGCGAGGCCCTCCTCGGCTCCACTCAGCCGCCCCACTGCTGGGCTATGTCCCTCCCACCACAGGCCCCGCTTACCTCCAGCAGTGCTGGGGGTCACTGGGGTACTTTGCAGTCACTGGGGGGGCCTTGGGGTGGGGGGGCATGATGGGCTTACACCCATTCATCTCATGCCACTCCTGGGGCCAAACTGAGGTTGTATTCCAATTGGTAGGCCCTTTTAAACTCCACATATGTGCAGTGGACCCGCCACTGGCAACTTGCTGGTCCCTGTCAAGGGGGGCCCTACCTGGGACTTTGGGGGATCCTGATCTTCCAGAGAAGGACTGGTAAGCATCCTCTCCCCACTCTTCTCTCTCCCCTCTCTCTCCCTGCGGGGCTGGGCCAAGTAGGAGCCAGGGCGGGGCGAGGCCCTCCTCGGCTCCACTCAGCCACCCCGCAGCTGCTCTATGTCCCTCCCACCATGGCCCCACTTACCTCTGGCAGTGCTGGGGGTTGGCGGGGTACTCCATGGTCACTGGGGGTCGCTGGGGAGCCTCGGGGTGTGGGGGTACGATGGGTTTACACCTATGCATCTCACGCCGATCCCGGGGTGAAACTGAAAGCACTCTACAGCTATGCCCTAACAGAAGTACATGATTGCTGAGTGCTTTAAAAGTTCTCAATCACATAATAAATTAACCCTCAGTTAATGAGGCTTCAAATGAAGATGCTCCAATGTAGAGCACCTTCATTAACTTCTGTCTGTCCCTGTGTGCAGTCAGGGCGGGCCTGATGCAGCCCAGCCCTACCCCAGTGATGTCTTTAGAAAGGTAGGAGGAAGAGGGAGGCGGAAGGAGCTGTGGGCTGGGGTTTGCCAAGCCCACAGCTCCCTCCCCTCCCCTTTCCCCCCTCCTATTTTGCAGACAGCACTGGAGCCAGATGAGGTGGGGCTAGGGGACAGAGGCTGCAGGCAGCTCCTCCTGGATCAGCTCCAAAGTGGAGCTCAATCTCCCAGTCCCTGAACCAACAGTGAGTATCTCTTGGGTTGAGGGGGCACTCTAACTCAGCATTTTCTGTGAAGTGCCATGAGTTAGAGTGGGGGAGCTGCATGATAGAGTGACTGTGCCAGTGACATGATAGAGAAACAACAACATGACAAGTTGTTTCCATGGCATAAATATAGCTGTTTTGTCAGGCAAACAGTAAACTAGGCTGCCTTAGTAGAGATGGACACAGTATATAATACTATCTCACAGCAGGAATGTTGTTGAGTGAGAGGATAAATCTAATTAAATGAGCTGGATGTTCTCAGCTACCACACAGGGTAGGTTTACACAACCTCTAAACAGAGCAGGTGCCATAGTGCTGTGTGGCATACGCTCTCCGAAAATACTAAACCCCCAACTGGATGTAATATAGCTGTCATACAGAAGTGCTGAATGTGTGCCAACTAATAAAACCAAATGGAGAACTTAAGATGTGCAAAGCACTACTCCAAGGCACTACTCTACTTTACAACTGTTTCAGGGTTCAGTTCACCACGTGCAATGTTCTTCACTATGGCACTTAATTCACTAAAGGGCTGAATTAATAGAGAAGCTGTTTTGCAAAATGATTTTACCTCCATAAAAGCTTTGCTGAGGAAAGTTCCACACTCATTATCCAGGCTTTTGACATACTTTCCTGCAGATTGTTTCAAAAGCATTTGGGTCTTTCATCAACCACAGTGCCTTACAGTATTGTCCCAGCATATCAGCCAGGCACAGGTCTTTGGGATATCAGCCTTTTTTGGCAGAAAGATGCATCCTGACAGAGAGAGCATTTGGTTACCACTATTGCTACTTGGTTCTGTCAGGTTATTTTACCTAAAAAAGGTAAGTCTCGTACCTAACATTTACTTTTGTATCCAGTGCTGGTTCTTTCACTTCTGTCAATTCATTGTTTGCCAATAGAGTTGGGTAAAACATTTCAGCTGTTATTTTGTTTGTATTTGTTTTTTACCCCTGAAAATGCACATTTGAGTTAACAGAAACAATTTGTGAATTAGCATCAATTTTGTTTAATTATTTTGGTGATTAAAAACTGAAAAACATTTCAAAGGAGTTGAAAAGATTTCAATACAATGTTTTGAAAACAACAACTTTTGAATCTATAATTTGAAATTTTCATTTTTAAATTGTACCTCAGTATTTTTTTTTTAATCTTAATTTTTTAAGTTAAGGCCTTTTAATTGGACAATTTAATTGGCATTTTAATTGGATCTAAACCAAAGTTTTTTTTATTCTGTTTGCAAAAAGATTAAAAAAATAATTTCAGGTCAACTGCAAATGAAAAAAAACATGGGTTATTCACATAGCTGCAGTACCCAACTGAGTGAGCTCAAGGAGAAATATTTCTGATGTAGTCAGTAGGTATTCAAAGAGTATTAAAAAGAAAGAAGGGAATCAAGTAGGTTTATTAAAATGTTAAATAATATAATTTTTCTGGGGACAACAGTTCCCCAGTGGCTATGTCAGGATGGTGTTGAAAGCATACTCTACAATAAGGAGTGCAATATAAATGCATAAATCTGTTTCTGTTAAAAGGATTCAGAGATGTTTAATAAAGTCTAGTAAAAAGTCCAGTCTTATAAAAAGAGCTTTACAGATATGATTTTTTTTTTTGATCAGTCTTTGAGTCCATCTAACATATGATAGGTCTGGGATGGATGTAGAAAGTGGGGCTATTCTATTAGGAAGTAAGAAGCCCTTTTATTCAGTAAATACAAAGTGAAGATCCTGATTCAGTTACCTCATATTATGTTGTTATACTTAGGCAAGATTACACACAGCCCTAGTAGATTTAACCTTTATACTGAGAATTAGAATGTTTTGCTTGTCGAGAGGCACATCCACACGTGCCCCTATGGCGCCATTGTTACTGCGCCGTCATTTTTAGTACTTCCTTTTGGAAGTACTAAATGACGATGTGGTAACAGCCTGTACTGCACTGTGCCAGCAGCGCCCAGTTATTTTTAGCCACTATGTTACCATAGTAACACACTATACCGAGGGAGTGCATTGCTACCGTGATGTAGCTGCAGCATCATGGTTTGTGCCTGCAGATGCTGCATCGCTGTAGCGTGTTGCAACGGTGACAGCATCACATGTATATGCACCCAAGGAATACAAAATTATTTCAGGTTAGCTAGGCTAACATTATATCTAGATAGCTAGGCTAAGTAAGAAAGGAAAAATCTGTGGATTCTCTGCCCAAATAATAGCAACCTAATCTGTAACTCTCCAACTGCATGTCTACTGTAGGTAAGATGGGGAATTCTAATAATATTTGTATACTTGATCAAAGAATTTGAAATTGGTAGATTTTGACCTTTGGTCTGAGACAAAGACTCAAATTTTGCAATTTTTAGTTTACATGAAAAAGGTTTTGATCAGTTCTAAAAATACTGACTTAAAATAATTGATTGTTTCCCTTTAAACATGAATTACTACAAAAGAAATAAGGTGAAGAACAGTAAGCACATCAGCCACCCAAAACTAAAGAAATCAGTTCTTTCCCAAGTGTATTTGTGGTAGATTTGACCTAAAGAGTTTTTAATGTTTGTTTCCTTGTTTGTTGAAATGTACAAGCCAGTGGGAGAAAACAGATTTTAACCTTTTACCACAGTAGTTCTTTTCATAAGTAAAACCAAGATAAAACTACCATCTCCATACCCTCTAGTGGGAGATAAGTACAGCAAGGTCAAACCTTGTTTGTTGCCAGAAAGGTGGATTACTGAAGAGAGATTTTTCTCCAAAAAACTCTTTTCAGTATCCTAAGAATTTTGTTTTCCTTCTGTTTTAGAACCAAGATACCTACTTAATAGTCTTTCTTCAAGAGATGTGAACTTGACATTTATCTAAGGTTTCAACATGATTATATAAATCCATACATTTATATAGTGTTTTGCAGAAATAAAAAAATGATTAATTCTGACCCTAAGAACTAGCCTGATCCTGCAAACACTTCCACATGTAGGTCATTTAAGGCATGTGCTTTAGGATAATGGGGTGGAAATGTCTGCATGATCTGGAACTGTATAAAAGGGCCCTGCCAATACATTCAAATTAAAGCTGGATAGAAACCAGCTATAGTTTGCTACATATATTCAAGCACAAACTTTGTAACTGGTTGGCTCTTTCTATAGCTGGATAGTCTTTTTTTGTGGTGTAATAATTACTTTGCACATGTGGTTGCTCTAAACTTATTATATGATTAACTAGTTAATTGCAAAATATATGTAACAGTAGCAGGGGGTTAAGACAAGAGAGAAGTCAAAGCAAACATTATCTCCTCAGACACATTTTCAGAAAAATAAGCAGGAAAAAGACCTGCACAGAATAAAGAACAAAGTTGTAAAAACAAATCAAAACATTGTGAACAGAAAAAACACATGAATGTCTCTAGAGAAGCTGAAGTGGCTGCTGAAAGAGGTGATAGAAGCTTGTTGAATTGATAAAGTGGTTTACTAATTGGTAATTTCACACCAGCTGGAAAGCCTGTCCAGGATAAATAAGGAGAAGCCTATGTTGCAGCCCTGTCCTGACACACACCATATGAACTCTGCATGTGCTGGCTCCTAAGCTAGAAACAGTATATCTGTGTTAATGCAGCACTCCATCCAAGTAGGAGGCTCTGGTGAGAGACGATGCTTTTCATCCTGTCTGTAGGGCTACAGTAATGCTCTATATTGCTTCCAGGTCCAGAACTCATGCATACGGAGGTACCACGGTATGTCTCTGTTCAGCACTGCCTTGCGCTGGGTAGACATGCCCAGGGAACATGGGTTTCTAGAGATGCTAAACACAGTTGATACCAAAAGTAAATTATTTCTTTGACAAAAAATTTTAAACAGTCAAAACTAGACACAGAAGCATCTTGCATCACAGGTAAGAGAGCAAAAGACTCAATAAGAAGGTAAAACCAGAGATAGCTGCACATAAACATCGTCAGAGAAATTTTGATTTCTTGAAATTATGACACCAATGATAAAATCACTGAACTTTTTAACAAAGTAGGGGAGCAGGAAAAGGCTCCAAAACAATGGGAAAATGATAGGTAATGTAAATAACTACTATAGGCAAGCCATTGAATTTCTTTCATTGGCTAGCAGTCTTCTGCAGCACTGTCTTAAACTGGGAATACAGGAAGTAATCAACTAAAAACAAAGGCTGAATAATCTGGTTTTACCAGATTTTTACTCTAATAATAGTAATTAATGAGAGAATTGAACATTAAAGAGCTCTCAAAAGCTTCAGAGATTTTTTTAAAGGCAACATTTGGTTGCCTCCATTCCAGGTCCATTCTCCCAATACCATATGTGAGTAGTAATATTCAATCACCTGTGTTTTCTTATCACAATTCTTAATTTTTCAATATGATCAGACTCATGTCAATACTTTCCAGTTCCAGTTTCTAATGTTCTTATTGTTTACAAATTGAAAAAATCATCCAATTTATGGGACAAAGATTTTTTTTTTACCTTTCTTTTTTAAGGGAACCTGTCCTTTCCCAGGAGGGGAAATAGAGTCCAGCCATTTTTGTTACACATATGTCCAGATGGGGTGTGCCTCAGCTGCTGCTGGACATAGCTGAGATGTTCTGCTATTTCCATCTGGAGGACAGGTGAACTTTGTCAGTGCTGCTGATATATGGATCAGCTGAAAGAGGATGATAGCAGGGCACCTGGCACTTTTCCCAGACATCGAATGCAGCATACACATTATACCTCAGTGTCCACTAGTTTACAGATTCTCTGCTTCCAGGACTGGCTCTACCAAACACATTTCAGAAGATTACTTATGTCACACAGTTCTATTTTAATGCTTTGAACCTCCTGAATGATTAAAACCACATTTAACTTTAAAGCAAAACTGCTAAAATCAACCCTGTTTTACATGTAATGAAATGTGCATTCTCATATTCTCAAGTCATCATATGTAAAACACAAAATATTTTTAAGCTGAACCTTTAGAATAACAGATGGTGGAGATGCCTCATGATGAAGACAGGCTTGGACTGAAACACCTGTGCACATGTAACAGCCTGTATCTGAAATCTAAATTAAATGATTCAGTTATTGCTTCAAGAAATGTTCCTATTAGTTACTTAGTGCCCCAAATTATAACTGGCAGCACATATGGTAAAACAGTTACTTGTTCTGGCAACAGTGTTACTTTTTTCTCAGCCTCTCACTTGAATACACATCTTGATTCCTTTGATTTCTTATTAGGATGGCTTTAATAGCTGAAGACTGTCTATTTCCTAATAGCCCTAGTGAGGGAGCAGAGCCTCACTTTGTTAGATGTTGTACAGACATAGTAAAAAACAAAACAAAACAAAAAACCAGTCTCTCCCTTAATGACTTACAGCCTGGGAAACTAGAAGATACAAAATGTGTAGAAAATAGTGGAGTGGAAGAGAAGGTAGATAAAAGTAGTGAGAACATAAGCATGTTTTGGACAATAAGCAGCAATCATATCTCATGTCAAAAGTCATTTCTGTCTCCCCAGACTTAGTGACAACATTTTGGATCTCATATTGTCTTACTAGACTTTGGATCAAGCCCTGCATTGGTTGTGTTTGGACATAAGTACAAATCTTACAAATAGGACTAGAAACTATATTTTAAAGACAATTAACTGAAACTTATGCAGCTTTCCAAGCAGCTGTGAGACAGACTGCTACCACTACCCAGCTTGTACCCGATTCCCATAAATATATTTGGCAGCAAGTACATGCCATGATGAGAATGCCAGTGGAGCTGTATTTTAGGAATTCCCTATAGCATAGGGTTAGATTTTTGGAAATAACTGTAACTATTGTGTGTCACAGATCCACTGTACACTAAAATTCAATGTGTAATGCAAAACATTGAATTAACAGGTTCCCAGAAATTGCTCCAGACATTTTTTTTTACCAATGAATTAAATTGCATTGTCCTTGTTAAAATCTCTACTTGGACTAAAATGCCTTAAACTGAGCAGTTGGGAAGTTTCCTTGAGAGGAGAGTAGCAGTCTGAAAGAAGCATAAAGTGCTCTTTCCTTCACAGCACTGACCTCTGCTTTCTTCAGAGAAGCATCAGCATCTGTTGTTCTAAAAATATAGTCTGCAAGTGGTGATCTTTTTAACATACCTTAGTCTCTGTAACTACACTGCTGAAATACACTGAAACCTCTTAGCAAGAGAAAGAACAAGTTATCACTGCTCATCTTGTCTCAGTGGAGAGTGGCATGAGGAAAAGAGAGAAGTGAACAATGCTAGTTACTTTTTAAAATGCATACCAGTAGGTGGTTTCATGCAATAAAACAAATGGCATAATTTTTCCTCTCAGTTTTTCATGCTAAAGACACACGAAGAATAGTCTTGCTAATATATGAATAATGGAGGGTGCATTGCTGTCTGTATTGATAGCAACTTTCTCCCATTGCTCTATTTTCAAAATTATAGAGCAGAGAATAATAAAAGCAAGGGTTTCCTTTTTATCTTTTAATGTAGTGTGGTTCTACATTATGGCAGGATTTCTGTTGCTGCGCTTTAGGAAACAGAAGATACAGAAGAACATAGCTATGAAGATATAAAGAGTAGTGCAAAGGGTTAGTGGAGCTGAGTAGTACAGGAATCAGTATGAAAATACCATCTGGCTTTGTGATGAGAGTACTTTCTTGGGCTTTGTAGTTGCTGTTCTAATGAATATTTAATATCAAATACTTTGAGTATTTATTGAATCAGAAACTAGGATTCAGGTCTTCCTTCTCCTGAGCATCCTA
>NW_005841961.1:582591-584102 GCF_000455745.1 Alligator sinensis | reverse complement strand
TTCCCTCTTCAAAAGAATATTAATTCCATGTAAAATTGGACAGGAAAGATTGAGAAAATCCCTGCCACAATATGCTCTATACCCTAGTGATTAAATTACTCTCCTCTCCTAGGACGTGGATGATGTAAGCTGAAATTCCCTCAGGCTGGGGAGGGTTTTGAACCAGGGTCTCCTGGAATAGTATTGATTGGATAGAGGGGTAAGGACATAGACCTCGTGAGAAAAGGACTGACTTGGAAGATACTAACAGCTATGACTCCCAAGAAGAGATAGGCATCTCCCTGCAGCCTGACATAAAGGCACAGCTATACCTCTCACTTATTGTACCAGATAATGTCATGCTGAAACATGCTGTGCTGCTCTGCGTGTACTATCTCTCAACCTGGAAGTGGTGTGCCTACATTAATGTGGTGTTGAGCCAGGAAAATGAGTTGTACTGCTGCCACAGTAATATCAAGTACAGACATAACATAAGGCTCTCTGAGGAGGAAGGTTTAAGGCATATCCCTCTCCTTAGTAACTCTCCACTCAGTGGCTCAGATTTGTGCACCCCTTTTATTAGCTCTTTAGCTCTTCCCACACATTGTACAGGCAGCCTAGGAATCTAAATCCTTTCTAGACTTTTACAGATGTAATAAATCAAACTGTATAATCATGCCATTTTCCTGGTTCAGGAGTCAGTATTGCCCCACCTGGGCCTTGAGCCAAATGATATTTGGCAGAAGTCCCATATTTAAGGAAGAAGAGTTTTTGTGCTTGGTTCATTTTAAAATATTTGACTCTGCTTGGTTTTTGGCTCTTGGAATGAGATGTCAGATTAGGGATTAGGGAGAAAAATCCAGAGATGCAGTCGGAAGTGCAAGACAGCCAAAACAGATGATGAATGTAAATGTATCATATGGATGTCACTCTTGCATGTGAACATATATATTTGATTCTGGCTTTCAAATCATGTTGACAAAGATAAATAGAGCAAGATGATTTATACTCTGGAACTGACATTTTAATGTGATTAGCATCAGAACAGAAGAGTATATTGACAGAACAATAGCTGTCATATGATGTAAAGAGTTTATTAATTAAAAAAAAATAAGTTGCTCAGCTGGAAAGAGAACCCTTTTCTACTTAATGTGGCATAGAAAATGCAAAGGAGTTTTCATGCCAGATAAACATATGTACGTAGGGAGCCAGTTAACAGCGAACAAAAATTAAGGAGGAGTCATATATCTTGCTCATGTTAAAATCTCTAGCAATTTTTCCAGAAATAAATAGCATCCAGCTTTTAGGACTTTACTGAACCCCACTCTCTCTTTCTCTCATGCACACACACACACACACACACACACACACACACACACACACACACACTAATTAGGAAGCTGAAAGAAACAAATTAATTTGTTTGCAAATGAAGTCTTTTTGAAGTGGGTTGAATACATATTTATAGATTCATAGATGCTAGGGTCGGAAGGGACCTCAATAGATCATCGAGTCCGACCCCCTGCATAGGC
>NW_005841961.1:562902-581405 GCF_000455745.1 Alligator sinensis | reverse complement strand
TGGCTGCGCAATGACATCAGCCAGTGCCTTCAGTACCCTCGGATGGAGCTCATCTGGGCCTGCCGACTTAAACGCATCCAGTCCTTCCAAGTGACTCTGCACCATCTCAGGGTCTACGCATGGTAGTCTGGCGCCCTGCTGCTGCCTCTCTACAATCCCATTGTGAGACTTGTTTTGCCCCTCATTTAGGAACACTGAGGCAAAGAACTCATTGAGGAGTTTAGCCTTGTCCCCCCTGTCCGTCACCAATTGCTTTTGCCCATTCAGTAGTGGTCCTATTCCACCCTGGGCCTTCCTTTTACTCCCTATATATCTGAAAAACAATTTTTTGTTCTCCTTAACTTGGTGTGCCATCCTCAGCTCCATGGTAGCTTTGGCCTTTCTAACTGCCTCCCTACAACTGCGAGCTGAGGAGGTATACACCTCTTTAGTAATCTCTCCGTTTCCACTGCTTATATGCCCCCCTTTTTGCCCTTAGGCTTCTCTGTATTTCTCTGGTGAGTCAAGGAAGCCTCTTGGCCCCTTTCCCCCCTTTCTCCGCATTGGGATCATCTCCCTCTGTGCCCAAAGGATCATTTCCTTAAGGCACAGCCACCCTTCCTGGGCTCCCATCTCGCCAAATCTCTTACTCTGCAGTGCGTCCTTGACTAAAAGCCTGAGTTTGCTGAAGTCAGTCTTCCTAAAGTCTAGCACTTCCACCCTACTAGTTACCTTACCCACTCTATGCCTTATGATGAATTCTATTATTTGGTGGTCACTGTCCCCCAGGTGACTGCTGATCTGTAGGTCCCCTACCATGTCCTCCCCTGTTGCCAATACCAGGTCCAGTAAGGCATTCTCTCTAGTGGGACCATGTACCTCCTGCGTCAGGGGGAGGTCCTGTACACAGGATAGGAACCTGAGTGAATGGTGGGAATTTGATGTCTGCATCTCCCAGCAGATGTCAGGGTTGTTTAGGTCCCCCATGACTACTGCCTCCGTAGTCTTTATGGTGTCCGAGAGCTGCCTCAGGAATTCCGAATCTAGTTCTTCCCCTTGGTGTGGGGGTCTGTAACAGACCTCTACCACCAAATCCCTTTCTCCTTGACCTCCATGTATCCTAACCCACAATCCTTCTACTTTCTCCTCCTCTGATTCCATTTTGATAAGGGTTGATTGTATAACGCTCCTTGACATAGAGCACAACCCCTCCCCCTGCCTTCTCCACTCTATCCTTTCTGTACAGCTTATAGCCCTCGATGTGTACCACCCAGTCGTGGGTAGAGTCCCACCAGGTTTCTGTTAGCCCCACTAAGTCGTAAGTGTTTTCTGCAAGCAGGAGTGCTAATTCATCCTGCTTGTTCCCCATGCTCCTACGATTGGTGTATAGACACTTGAGCCCTGTGACTGGCACCTTTGTTGCCCCCCAGCTCTGATGCCCAATGGGCCCCTTATTGCTTACCTGTTTATTGCTTACCTGTGCTGTACTGCTGGCTGTCCCATGGATTGCAGGTTCCTGATGTTCTCCTTCTTCTTCCTCTCCATCCCCCATCTGAGCTAGTTTAAAACCCAACGTAGGAGATCAGCCAACCTGTTGGAGAAAAGACCTTTCTCACCTTTCGCTAAGAGGTGAAGTCCATCGTGCCCCAGGAAGTCCTTTGCCAGGAAGTGTGGGTCGTGGTCCAGGAAGCCAATCCTGCACTATGGCACCAACTCCTGAGCCACAGGTTGACCTCTCTGATGCAGGCGCTATGATGTCTACTGCAACCTCTGACCGGGAGGATGGATGAGAAGACCACCCGTGCCCCTCTCTAAGCCTGGCCCCCAGAGCCCTGTAGTCACCCATGACACAGTCAGGACCACTCCTAGCCGTGTCATTGGTTCCCACATGGTTGAGGACCGTGGGATAGTAGTCCAAGGGCCGGATTGGGCCAGGAATCCTTGTCGTAACATCCTGTATCTTGGCCCCTGGCAGGCAACACACCTCATGTGTCATGGGATCTGGGCGGCAGATGTTTCCCTCTGCTCCTCTCAGTAGGGAGTCGCCCACTACGATGACCCATCTCCTCTTCCTTCTTAGCTTGTCTGGCCCTCAGCTTGCTTGGGGATGGATTGGGTTACCTCCTGTGCTGTTTCCTCCACCGCACTCTCCTCCAGTGCAGCCAGGGCTACGTATCTGTTCCCCAACTGCACCAGTGGATCCATTTCTACAGCAAGTGGCCTGGCCCTGGAGGTGACAGTTGTCCATCCTTCCGTATCAGCTTCGGGGCTTCTGCAGTCTGCTCCTCTGCTCTGTCTGGTGTCTGGCTTTGCAGAGAAAGGAAGTACCCATCAATCTCCTCCTCAATTGCCTTGATCCCTCTCAGCCTGCTCACCTCTGCCTGGAGTACTGCTACCTGCCCTTCCAGTGCCTCGACCCTGGCACATGTGGGACAGGTGGGGGGACCCCTGGCCTCCCCCTCGGCCCCGGGCTTCTGAGATCCCACCAGGCAACCCCTGCACACAGGGTGCCCAGGTGCCACTGCCCCACCCCAAGGCTCTGTCTGGGTGGAGGCCTCAGAGGCTCCCCGGGTGGTGAGCAGCATCGGGGCAGGGTCCCTGACTGCTCTCCGAGTCACCACCCCCATCAAGATCCCCACATATTCTCTCCCCTGGAGAGTCACTGGCCCCCCCTGATCTCCACCCTGCGCTAACACTGGCGCAAACTCTGGAGCAAACGCCGGCGCGCCCACACAGAGCACGCCTGTTTGCACAGTCTGTTAGTGTGCAGCTCGGGAGCATGGCTCTCGGCCTTCTCAGCTAAGAGGCTCCAGGGGGCTTCCCCTCCGGATCCTCTTCAGCTGTGCTGGCCTCTGCCCCTCTTACCTTTCTCACTGCTGCGCTGCTGCTGTTGTTGCCTTCGCTGCCCGGTAAGTCAATTGGGTACACGTGTGCTGTTGGCACACGTGTACCTCCTCTGACTCAAACCCCATTTAGCAATACAGAAGTCTCATTGCTGAAATTTATGCAGGAATCTTTATTCGACCAGGTGGAAAGTGGAAAGTTTTTAATGAAAAGGACTAAATTTATTGTATTGTGGTACAAAGGAAGGCATAATTAAGTAGAGGCCAGTATTAGATTGGGAGGAAATTGTACTTCTGTATTTGACTTTTCAAAAAAAGAAATTTTAATTAAATGCTAGTATATATTTTAATTTATGACACCTTCACATAAAATCAGGTGAACTATAAGACTAAGCACAGACAGTCAAAAAGCCCAAGGCTGAATTGATTCAATCTTCACAGGTTAGTGTAAGTTGTGTAGACTGAACCAATAAGCAAGTGAATATAAATTCACTTTTGATTCCAGAAATGTAGCCACATATCTGGAATGGCTCAGGTGAGAACCTGGGGATGCTACAACATGCCTCACTGCTGAACTGGAGCAGATAGCTTGGGCCAGATTAGCCCACCCACCCTGTGAGGGAGGGTTGCCTGGGAGGTGCAAAGCATTCTGGGATGCTGAGGGACTGTGAGTTAACTTGAATCTGGAGGGGATATCTGGGACAGCAGTTCAATAAACTGATTTAAGCTAGATGAGTTAAGTCTGATATTATATCTATCCATCCAGGTTTATCTTAAACTAGTTTCGGCCATTTTCAAAGCAGTTTATGTGTACTGGACTTCTGTTGTATTACAGATTTGAAACAATTTCTCATCACTTATACCAGTTTGTGTGTAATTTTTGTCCCTAGCCTAACTAGGGTGAGGTTTAATTTAGCTACGCCTCCCTTCCAGGGTCATGTCATATTTATAGCTTTGATAGAGGAGAGGGAAACATGACTGCCACTGCATTACTATGCAGTGAATCTGGTAAAAATCAATTATTATATTGCAGATTAAGTGTAGGGTAGACTGGAAGCAATCCTTACTCTTCCAGTTCTTTAGTAGACTCTTTTAGTTCTGTTTTTCACTCTGTTTTGCCAGCTACCAATAAATATTAGTTTTGTTTTATTTAAGAAGAATTGGGAATTGACTGTTTTACCTGAGGACCTTGGTGATCTCTGTCTCTGCACACAGCAGATGGGCAAGGAGATAAATATGACCACCTTTGGATAAAAAAACATGGGAAAGGCTGAAGTCTTTCCTATTAGTAAAAGAAGACTGAGAGCAAACTGTTGCAGGCAAAGGAGGCTCAAGTAATACAAAGGTATGAGACCTTATTACATAATATTATTAAACAACAAAGTTTTAAACATGGCCAGGATAAGAGAAAATTTCTATTACTGTGTTGTGCAGAGTTGAAAGAGTGTTAGCACAACAACCAGTCTATTAAAGCTTTTTCATGTGGATCACAGCATGAATTATATATGAAAATGATCATACTGGAGTACATCTATAGAACACTTAGTATGGTGTCTCTGGCAATGACCAATAAGAGAGGGTGCAAAAATCTGCAAAGAGGACACTTGTAAAATACCCTGACCGCAGAGGCGTTTTCTAGCTAACCAGTAACCATCATGGCCTGGCTTTATACCTTGTTGCATAAAGATTTATATTCCATAATGTAAAACTATCTGATTTTATCTTCTATAATGTAACAGAATAGTCTCATTATCCATATAATGGATAAACCATATACATTCTCTAGGCCTTTTATGTCTTTTTTCCATTTGTTTTAAATAATTATCATATTCACACACAAAATGTAATTCCCCTTGTTAAAATAGCTGCAATGTTGTGACATAAACTGACAGAAACAAGTAAATCCCAAACTAATGTTCTCTTAGCCTCCTGTCTCTCACTAGTGCCAGGAACTGAAAAACAAGAGTCTATGTTTATACATTTATAGTACTTGTGAACAGCAGGATTAACAAGCATAGCAAAAGTTGTGTAGGGCAGTGTTCCAATATTCTTACTCTAGTTTACTACCACCCAACTCTGTGAGTATTTGCAATTAAAATTACTAGGGTACTCATCTAGTAAGGTGCAAATGTCTGTCAGCTGGGTAACAGAATGTGTCCCTTAATGCTACCTGCAAATAGATCTTCCACAAATGTATTATTAAAACAATGAGAGACAAGAATAGAAAGGAAGCCAAGCCCAGATTCACTTGTGCCCTTTTAATTTATTTAATTATATTTTTGGAAAACTAATATCAGTACCTGCCTGAGACAAAGCAGATTGGTTTGAGTTTGGTGTTTTTTAATGGCTAAACTCTGGAAGAAGATTTTGTAATTGAAACCCGTCTTTAATGATAGGGTTGTGTACAATGCCAACATAACACAGCCCCCACTTTGAAAGAAATAGCAATGCACTCCAGTTCATCTGGAGATGGATTGCTGCTGTATGACAAAGGACATCATTTCTACATAGTAAACTTACCCAGAAATAACATTTTCAAAAGAGGATGCAGTCACAAGCATGTTTAAGTGGAAAAAGGAACTAATTTGTGCTGCATTGTAGCTGACATTACAAAGGTTGTGACAGAGGTATAGCTAAAAAGTTTTGCACCCTGGCGAAAAGTGTTCAATCTTACTTGGCCCGGGGACTCAAAGATACCTATTGCTGCTGCTGTGTGGCTTTGTCTGCTTCTGGATGCTAGTGCCATGGCATGGGACTGCTACTGCCTAGCTGCTACTGTGTGGCATGAAGCTGCTGCTGCTGCTGGGACTAAGACTCCTTGGGAGGCCACCATTATGGTGCCCCTTCTTGGTCAATGCCTGGGGCTGGTACTCTGCTCACCCACTCCAAGTTACACTACTGGGTTGAGAAACAATCAACTCCTATCATTCTCCAATGGTAAATGAAATCCCAGTACGGTCACATTTCGCTTTCATGTTGTGTGCTCATATTAATGGGAAAAACATCTGCTTCACCCCTAAACAAGGTTGGCTCTCAGCTTCTTTAGATTTGAGACACCCCTCAATTGACTCGGGGCACTCCTGGGAATATGTCAGCTTAGTTTTCACTTGTTTTTTGAGTTCAGAAACATAATGATGCCTTTTTTTCTATTGCACAGAACCCAGAAAGACCATAATAGGTCAGAATGGTTTTAATACTAACCAGATTTAAATCTCTGGGTTTTCTTGCAAAACTTGCTTGAACACCTAACAGTGCTAACATTGCATGGCACCCCATGGCATCTTTGAAAGGATCTTAACGTTCCCCCAGGTGCTGCAGCACCCTGGTTGAGAATAAGGACTCTAGAGGTTGCAGTGGTTTGTATGAAGTGCGCTCTGTAGTGTCTAAAGAGCCAATATGCACTTTAGGTAGTTGGATTTGTAGTTTGGTATGTCAGAGGTGTTTGTAGTTAGTGAGAAAGGTAAAGGAGAACTTTAACGTATGAGGAAGGAAAATAACTCTTCTAAGCAGGGGATGCAAGGATGATTGTGTTAACTAAACTAGGGAGGGGAAACCTGGAGAATTTCAGCAAGTAGGAGAGGCCTTGTGTCCATGTAACTTATTTTAATAGTTAGGAGAGTTACAGCAAGTCACAGAATGGGCAAGCCATGAGGAAGATTTGGGAAGACATGTCAACAAAGCTGTGTCCCGAAAAGCAACCTGTTCTCTTGGCTTGTGTGTCTAGTTCTGACTTTTTTAATTGCCGCATGCAGTGGTCACATGCACTCTATAAATATCCTGCTTACCTCAGCTTCTTAGCAGATCTTTACCAAAGGTTAAAATTAATTATAACTTTGAAAGAATAGAAAGAATGAAATCAGGATTTTGGATTGATTTCTAGGTAGGCATTAATTCCATAGAAATGCTGCTGGCAGAACCTCTGATCAAACTCTTACCTGCAGACGTTGTTAAGGAATGACAGTGCTTGTCCTTTTTTCTCTTTATTTTAAAGAAGACTGGTTATAATAAGAAAAATGCTACCAGAGAAGGATGTAATGCTAAAGGTATAGAAAGTTGTTTTTTGTTTGGGTAACCATTACAAAGCCTAGAGCTTCTCACAGTCGCTTAACCTAGATTTTTAGTGATTTCTTGTATTGTGAGAGGTATTTTGATAATTTCACTTTTTGCTCCAAAATGAATCCAGGAATTCAGGAAGAGGAGGAAAAAGTCTAATACACATTTGGAAATTTTAAGCAAAGTCTTGATTCAGCTCCAGTTTGGGACAAGTGATCAGCATAGACCCATCATGGCTGGCCTTGTAGGGAGTTACGGCTAGATCTAATGAAGGATTCACGGTGGTTGATATGATACAGTATAGCTGCTGTGCAGAAATACCTGAGCTGACTGTGAACAAGCTAGCCCCAGTACTGCCATGTTAGTGTAGTGCTTCTCAGCAGACTAATTAGCTTAGTTGAAACACAGCTGGCATGGCTATATTGCTTCCAGTACCTGACTTAGCATGGGTATCACATCATGGCAACACATCATGTTATGTAGACATAATCGTTGGTGTCTGAAACAGAATTTAGGGCAAATGGATTGAGGAACTTGAGTCCAAAACTGACCCAAAAATCGCCAGCTCAGTTACCATTGGATGCCGAAGGCATCTCCACCACTTCCTTCTTTGGTGGCTGCATTTTAAAAGGAAACTTTGAGCTCAGCTCCATTCTTTCAGAGCATGGTTGTAGGTGTCTGCTGTCAGGGGGGGAAAGGAGCAGGATTTTGGGCCTCAAGTCCTGAGTGAATGGTTCTGCTTCCTTACAACACTAAGGTGATTTCTGCACAAGAGCAGGGTTTAGGACACATCCCTGAGCTCAGTGCTTCCTACTGGGTAACTTTTAGTAACTTCTTTTTCAGCATTTGGATTATATGGATCATCATTCTGTAACTCTACCCATGCAGTGCAACTCACTCAGGGTCTGGATACCATTCTGATGATCAGCAACTAAAATGTATGGGTGCATCCCCATGAGTGGGAATGTGCGTTACTCTAGGGACAAATAGCAGTGGTGCATATTTGGGCCACTGCTAGTTGTTCCCAGGGAATGCCCCTGCACATGCGCTCTGGCATGTGGCAGGTTGTCCTGGGTCCAGCACCTGGGGTGGCCTTAGCAGCCCTGGGGACCTCAACAGTGGCTGCAGTGGTGGCAATCCGGGTGCACAGAGGCTGGCCAGCATGGCGTTGGCCATCCAAGCTCAGGTTTTGTGTGGTGCACTTTTGTGACAGGGGGCTATCTTGGGGCTGGGTCTCACGTTGGCTCACCCACCTGTCTAAGTAGAGCAGTCTACCCAGTTTCACCTGTCACAACTTGCTGTTCCCAAAACTGATGTAAAATGCAGGAGGTTGCCCATTTTTAATGCCCTGATGCCAGGGGGTACTATACACAACTTCAACCTTCCCTTATCATGTCCCATGCCTCGCAGATGGCATCCAAAACAAGTTCTTAACATTTGACCCAAACTCAGCCTCACCACATCTGAGGGCTTAACTGGGGTCTCCCTCTGATGCAGCACTCAACCTCATCACATCTGAGGACTTACTGGGGTCTCTACCTCTGGCCCAACTGCTGCTTCAGGCATCTGTAGATTTACCTTGGCCTATCTGCCCCCTCCCTGGGACTTCAATTTATGCCCTCCTGCTAGGGCCTTCCACCTGTGCCCTCTCACTAGGGTCTTCAGATTATTACTACACACCCAGCTTAAGGCTGGGCCAAACTCAGTCCCGTGCAGGGCCTATAGCACTCTGCCCTTCACTGGGCCACATACATACCACTCCCCTCTCACTGGGGCCTCTTACACTCCACCCTCTCTCACTGGGACTCTTTCATTCTGCCCTGCCTAGGGCCACTCTCAACCTGCCCTTGCTCCCTGAGCAACTGCTTTGGGCCATTGGTCTTAACTACTTTCATTCTGATTAGTGCACACACAGCCCTTCGGGTCACTATTCTGTGTGGCACTGGCCTTGTGTCTTACACTGGACTGACGTAGCCCCTAGCCCCTCACTGGGCCTCTTGGTCCCCCTTTCCAGGGGCCAATGGAGTCCTGTTTACCCACTGCCCCCCGTGGGACTCAGGCATCATGCTGACTTACCTGATCTGGCCTGTCCCCTCACTGGGACCACTCTAACTATCTGCCCCCTTACTGGGGCCTCCAGGGTCTTCCACCCTATACGGCTCAGGTGTCCAGAGATGTGCCTGGCCCCTGTGCCTGGCCCTGAAGTAGAGTATCCCACCAGGATGTGGGAGCTGGGGTTTTAAGGCACCCCTTCCTGCCTTTCATTGGGGAGGCAACTAGCCCAGCATTTCTGGGGACCCCCCTCCCCCCCATCACAGGGAGTCCCACCAAGCCATCCTTCCCCAGCAGGGTGCAGTTTTCTGTCATACCCAGGACCAGTGCAGGCCTACCTGCCTTGGTCTTAGCCCTACTGTGGACAAGACCCAGTAGTTTATGTTGTTCCTGGGCTGTTGCTGGCCGCCTCTCACTGGCCCAACTCTCCAGACCCCTCCTTGGATGGCTCCCATCCAGAGGCTGAATTTCAACATCCTTCATTTTAGCCTGCTGTCTTGCTGAGCCTTTCTTCCCCTAGACAGTGATGTCCCATCCGTCCCGCCCCTCCCCCAATTGAGGGGACCTTCAGCCCCTCCCCCAATTGAGGGGACCTTCAGCTTCCTTAGGCTCTGGCCCCACCTCCAGGCTAGCTGGGGTGTCAGGTAGCTCATCATGGCCCAGGTAAGCCCCTCGCATTGGGATTCATTGCCCTTCAGCCTTCTGGCCCTCTTGCATTGACCAGTCGGGGTTCATTGGTCTCAGCCCTGCAGTAGCTGACCTCCTTAGACAATGGGGCCCCCTTAGGGCCCCACCATACACCCATCTCACTCTGGGCTTACTTAGAGCCCCAGAGATCTTAATAACACAGCTCTATTCTCAACTGGGTTACCTGAGTCCCAGGCCTCACCCTTGCCTGTTTATAAATCAAGGGTTTGCATAGGCCCACAAACAATAAGTCCCTTCCCAGGCTGGACCTTGTTCTTTTTAGGCCCAAAGCCTTCTCTCTGGGACTTGGGACCTCACTGGGCCCCTAGGAACCTCCTACCATTCCCATAGTTCCTCCCTTACCATCAAGGTGTTGTGAGCAGCAGCTTAGCCAGGTGGTGTTGTTCTGGCTGCCTCAGTCCTGAGAGGCTGGGTTTAAAATGGCTGCCTCATCAGGGCTGGCCTGTACCCACCCGCTGCCTGCTCTCAGCCTTAAAGTGGCAGACACTAAAGGTGTTCTGCCACAAGGTTGCTACCATGTATGCCACCCCACTTTTTTCTGGTGTGGTGTTTTTTTTTTTTACATTGGCATCTCTGATGCAAAAATGCCTAAATGTATGGAGCATGCAGTTTGCACATGCATCTGGATGTGCCCTATGCATCCTTTATTGAATATAGTCTTTATGCAAAGGGTCTCTATCTCCATCCATCTTTTCCTAGCCTGCATTTTCCTTTTATGTGGTAAAAACCCTCACCACCCACTAATGTATTTGCAAGGTTTGTCCCTTATAAAACAGTATAAAATAAATGAGACAATATTTTAAAGTAATTAATTGCTTAAAACAGTAGAATAGCAGAACTATATAAAGTAGCAATTTGACCAATTATTGCAGTGCATGTTTTAAAGATGATGACCCTTTTATGTAGAGCAAAAGGCCACAAGATGGCACCAAAGTGTAACTCTCCCTGGGGGATGCAGTGAAGGTGACGGGACCAGGGACACAAACCTAGATAATACTGTCATGGTAAATCTGTCGTGAATATGTGTGACAAATGCTTTAGAAGAAAAGAGTCCTAGGTGGCCATGTAGTTCTGAGGCTACTCCAATAACTATTATATCTAGGTTCACAAAACAATACAGAATATTTACAATGAAACTGAGGACTGCTTAGGATGTCCATTGTCTCCAAAAACTGCTCGGCTTCTCAGTCATTATAATCTCAGTACAGCATCCTTATATTTATATTTTTGTTGGGATTAGCAAACTAATTTAGCTAGACTAAGAAACTGGCATTCTTCACTGAAAATATATAAAAAACTCCAACTTTACAGGACTGGATATTTTTCATTTTAGAAAGTCTGCACACTTCTTGGTTATGGCTAGATGAAACCAAAGCCCCCAGATGTCATATGGAAGCTGTTCCTGAAATAATTCCTTTTAAACTAAACTCAGGATGCACCTTGAGCAAGCCTGTTCTTGCAAGATTTCAATCTAGTTGCCACATCAAACATGTTCAGAGAAGTTTAGAAAAGCTTTGAAGTGAATCATTGTTATTCTTTGTATTTACCAGGATGGAAATTCTGCTCCTTTTGAGACTTTTCCATAGCTGTCTTTTATAAATCTTTTTACCCAAGAGCCAAAGAAAATTTAAGAAAAGGAAAGCATGGCAGTATCCTCTCTTCTACTATAGGTGTTGTTAAAACATTATAGTCCTAGCACTCAGCTGAACCTCATCTCAGTGCGACTGATTATACACATAATTATACACATAATTATAGAGTCATAGAAAAGTAGGACTGGAAGGGAACTCAGAGGTCATCTAATGCAACCCTTTGCTCAGCATAACCATCCTAGACAAGTGTTTGTCTAACCTGTTTTTAAAAACTTTTAAGGATGGAGATTTTGCAGCTTCTCTAAATAATCTGTTCAAATGTTTAGCCACCCTCACAGTGAGAGAATTTTTTTCTCATGGTCAATAGTTTTAGAAAGTGGTTATTCATTTTGGGTGTCTTCAATTTTAGGTTCCCAATTTTAGACACATTTGGCCAGATACTTGGAGGAACTAAACATCCAGCCCCCCAAAGTGAAGAATAGTGGTTCTCAACCTTCATTCTGCAGACCACATATGGCCCAATCAGCACACTGCTCCAGGCCATGTGACATCCCGTTTAAACAAAAATTAAAGACATTTGACAATGCCACACCCACACAACTTCCTTTCTGTGTATCAATTTAAAATGTTTTGTGTCTGTTATCTGACAGTAGTCCAATACAAACAATATTCTGTAGTACCTCTCATTTCTACACTGTTAAATGTCTTTGCTTTTTTTTTAACAGGATGTCACATGGGCTTCAGCAATGTGCTGACTGGGCTGCATGAGGCCTGTGGGTCGCAGGTTGAGAACCACTGATCTAGACCAAAGTAGGCCCAGTGGAGCCTTTTAGTTGATTTAGGATGAGCTTTACTGGTCAGTCCTGAAAATGCTGGACATGGCTCTTCCTTTCCACATGCTGTGGGGAATCTAACGTTGCTGGTGCCACTCAACTGTGCTAGGACTAGAATTAGACTGTCCCCCCTGTACAATACAGGGGGAAAATTCTTTGTGTCCCTTTTTCCTCCCATCCTCACAACCGTAGAAATTATATGTCCATAAATAGGTCTTTTGAGAATGTTCACATTGTCAAGACCAAAAACTGGTCAAACTGGAAATCTTAATGCCAGTACCTACATATGAAGCCTCAGCAGTGTTTCTTCACAGCCTCTGCGCGTGCTGCTTAGAAGCCTGAACAAAATGTATTGGCCATTGTAATTGCTGTGGAGTACAAGTCATGCAGAGGCTTTCTGCTTATGGTTCAGAGCACAGAGGTCTCCTGAACAACTTACCTTGGCTGCGATTTATGCCTGCAAGCAACTCAAGTAGCAATGAATTGGTCTTTCTTTATGTAGGTCTGCATGAGGAATGGTGCAATCCTTACTATTCTGAGGATAGAAGGAGTGATAGACAGAGCAGCATGCCTTTGCTTAAAGCTGCCTTTCAAACCAGCTGGGTTTTAGCTGCAAAGCTATGTTTTAGAAAGCTTGCCAATTGACACTGAAAAATTTATATATATGGCATTCTGGAAAAGAGCTTTGTGGCTTTGTTCTCTTAAAAAAAAAAGCTATTAAGCCTGGCAGTTATAACATAATGGATTTAAATAACATTTGTATGAGAAATTCAGGTTTGAGAGGAGTATTGCATTAGCAGCCCTGGACACTGAGGTCTTTTGTTCACAGAACAGGGCCAACATAGGTGGCAGCAGTACAAACTTGTCCTCAAGTGTCCCCCACTAGACTTTGACTTCAAAGGACAACCAGTGTGGGGAGGGTAGTTCAGTTATCAAACCCATTTAGTCTTTGGGATTGCTGCTGTGACATCAGATGTTACTGCTAATTACCACTGATTATGGCATTCTGCAATTATCTACCCTTGCTAAGTGGAATAAACCCACCAAAATACCTTCACATAACTGAACATCTGTCAAATGTGAACAATTTTCAGTTGCTGTGACTGAGGTAGGATTTTATTTGGGAGCATTGAGGTGAAAAAATGTATAGCCTGCCCAAATCTTAGAGCCATATGATGCCCTCTACATGTTTATGAAGTCCCCTGTAATCCATTTTACTTCCCCAGCTGGCCTTTTCTGTCATTTCTTCTACCAGCATTGAGCTGATCAAGCTGACTTCTAAAGTAACACTCAAGTGCTGTTGTTAAAAAAAAAAAACGAACAAAAAACACTCAAGTGCTATTGCTGAAAGCACTGTTCTAACACAAATGGGAAGAACAACAGAGATTTCCAGTCTTAATTTAAAAACAATCTGAGTCTAAATTAACCATGTTGAGTAAAGAGAGAAAGAGAGAAAGGAAGAGATTATGAAAGAGAGAGTCAGAAGTCTTTAAAGACTTCTGAAAAGGTGCGTGTCCTGATTTTGGGGGAAAGTGATGGGCTGCTGGTAACAGCTATTTATTTTGGAGTTTAATCCAGTGGTTTTCACTTGGGTCCTTACCTCCTGGTAAGGACCCCACTTCCATCTAGCCAGGCACCTCCTTTTTAGTGATAAAATAAGGGAAATTTGGCCATAATCCCTGACAGCTGTTCAAAGCCCTCTTGAAGACTAACTCCCAGCTAGTTTGGACTATGTTTTGTTTATTATCTAGCGTACTTTATAAATTATACACATTATTTTTATACTGTGCCAGCTATGCATGGTACTTTACAGATGTACAAAATAACTGGTTCTTGCTCCATACAGGTTGCATTGTTCATAAACTCATGAGTAATGGTAGTTTGCTGCTTTTGTGACTAAAGTAATTTCTTTCTGTGTCCCCTCATCATTTGCCTACATGATGAGGATTTTGCTTCTGAGAAGAAAGAGAATAAATGATATTTAAGGAACAGACATGCCTTTCTGAGTTTCTGAATTGCATAGGTCCTGTTCATCTGGGGAAAACAGAGAAGGGCTCCAACTGTGGCAGTGATTGTATAGTGCATCAGCTGCTGAAGAAAAATAATAGCCAACAGTGGTGCAGTTATCTTGTTGCAGTAGTGGGACTGTTTTAATTGTAAATCATGCACAAGAACTGGAGTAGGTGGTGTGAAGAGTGGAATTATGATATGTCAAAGAAATTATATAGCTGGGAATGGTCCTGCTTTGAGCAGGGGGTTGGACTAGATTACCTCCTGAGGTTCCTGCCAAACCTAATTTTCTATGAGTCTATGATATAGTTTCAGGAGAAGTTATATTTGAGTGTCTCGGAGTTACTGTAAAACTGAGGTCTAAAGACAGTGCCTTATCAAGAGGGGGTAAGGGGGAGTGAATGGGGCAACTGCCCCAGGTGCTGAAGCGAAGGGGCTCCAACAGGCATTGCCCAACTAGGGTAGGGCATGGGATGGAACTGCAAGCAGCTCATTTGGGGGCATGCGGGGTTGGGGGAAAGGTAGCTCCTGCCACTGCACACACTGTCAAGCAATCATGGGGCGGGGCACGTGCCTCCTGGATCTGTGCACGGGGCAAGGCCGGGCTGCTGCTGCGGGCTTTGCCCCAGGTGCCAAACTTCATTGCTACGGCACTGTCTAAAGAGTAGGAGTGAATGCAGCAGGGAGCAATGCAGAGGGAAACACATTGGAAGGATTCATAGTTTTAAACCACAGTTCATGTAGATGTATTAATATTAGGCCATTTTTTCTTATATACTTATATGTGGATTGGTTAGAATATGTACATAATGTAAATTATCACTCGGGAATGGAGACCAAGTAGGGTCCCAGTTCCATATTGGGATCCACTGTTGAGGCCCTGCGTCTGTACAATGTCAAGAAGGCTATGGAGATTCATAATGCAGGCTTCTGTGCTAATGTCTCCTAGTACAGGATTGGATATTATGACTGTATGTGTTTTAGTTACACAGGTATGCTTTTGCTCTGTAGGCATTAATGCCATGTGCCATGTGTTGTTAAACTTGTAATTATCCTGTCAAAATCTTGGATGCACTACTTGTTCTCACTTGGAGAATCAAATGCTTTAAAGATTTCTGTTTCAAAAATATACCAAGTCATAGGCTGCATATATTGAGAATAGAATAACTTACCATATGAAAATGTTAATAAATGTTTAACAAACTAACAAAAATTACATCAGAAGCATTGAACCCAGTGTGCAGACTTCTATACCTATGCTGCATGGTCAGATCTGCATTAAAGCAACTCTCAAACTTCCATAAGATGGGAATTCAATTGTTGAATATTAATTTAACTATTGTGGTTGGAACATAACAAGTTTGGAAAGCAGGCCGTATTAAATAGGACTCTGCACAATTAAAGTTATTTACTGTGAATTCTTTCATTATTTTTTTAATGTTATCACTCTGCTATGACATTTGTAATATGTCTTATTATCTTCCCTCATTTGTTAGTTCTGATACAAAAATAAATCCACAGATAGCCATCCATAGATTTTTTTTTTTTTAACTGTAGAAATAAATTAAAGAGAAAGATTATGTAAGATCCACTACAGATAGTAATCCAGCCTAATCAAATAAAATTTAGGTTTGTGGATCACAGTGTAATACAAAACATTCATAATTTGTTCTGAGATAAATTCCAGTTATATGGAACTAGTTGACTGTGGTTTACTGTTTTTTAAAGCTATAAGCAATAGTTAGCTGTGTACATGTTAGATGAGTGCAAAGAAATGAAAGGAAACACCTCACAGGTTTAAAGCTACAAATGAATAATTGTTATAGTATTCATCAGAAGACTTAATGTTCATAGTATCACTTATAAGAGGCTGCTTACTCTCTCCTGTGTAGTCACTCATTTCTCATTGTACGCTACAGTGTTCTTGAAATCAAAAGACAGTTGGTGACAAGAAATTCAGACAATTCAGTCTGTGTGTGTAAAGGGCCAAGATTGATTATCCTTATCTTTCTACTTTGCAGATAATGTTAGATAAAAGTTTATTCTTCTCCCTACACTAACCTGTTATCCTGGGAAAGAAAAAGGATAAAGTACTTATATCACATGACAATGATGATGCACTTTCCAGTCCATTTGTAATGACAGAGTATGTTAAATTGCAGCTAGTTTGGATAAACCTTTTTAAAGAAGCCAGCACACAAAACTTGCACATAAAGTCCAAAGAAGAGGTCTCTGAGGAAATCTCTAGCTTGCTGTGGTTAATATGTAATAAATTTGGGCGCACTAAGAAAATTCTAGAAGCCTAGAAGAATGCTAACAGTGTGCCAATATTCAAAAAGGGTAAGCAAGATGATTCAGGCAATTATAGGCCAGTCAGCATGACACTTGTCCTGGAAGTAGTCTTGACTAGAGGCTCTGCTGAGCCAGTGGATGCATCTTGCATGTGTTTGTTGAGGGCCTGCATTTTACATCAGCTTTCCAATGCAAAAAATCATATTTATAAGCTAATAATTCACTTTCCATTAATATTGTCTGATGACCAGTTAAAATATAGTTTCTTGTATGGACCTGAGTGCTGTGTTATTCATGGGAAGTGATGCACAGAACTGAGACGTAAACATAGTCAAAGCAAGGTAATTTAAAACTGCAGGAATACTGTGGGCACACGTACCTGTCATTTATTTTCACTTGCAGCTGGCTAGACAGATGCAAATGGCAAGATTAGGGATTTGCAATAACATATCTAGTCACATCTTGTTTTTAGGAAGAAGTTTCAGCAATGACCAACAATGGCACCACCATACTAATAGTAACAGTGATGGCATTTTTGCTGCCCTATCATAAGCAAATTTTTGTGACTCAAGGAGATTTTGAGAGGCACAGATGGTAACTATTGCTCTTTGCTAAATACACAATAGTAATAATGCCTCAGCCCCATTTGTAATGGTGATTTAGTACCATTACACGTAGGAGTGCTGTAATGTTAGCAGTAAATTTGCTGGTGTAGACATTCTCAAAGTGAACACGTATCAGCATACTTAAACACAGAGCAGAACTAATTAATCCTACCATCATCCTTCTGAGATTGGTAAGTATTGTTATCGCACAAGAAATACACTTATCCTGCTCAGCAGAAGATCCAGCATTGTCTTAGTTGTTTGATTGACTTTAGTCAATATATCTGAAATAGAGCCCCTCACACAAATGTTTACAATATTATTGAATAATTGATTGTTTCATAATTCTCAATCTATAAAATGCTGCATTAAAAAGTCTCATGAATTACCTTACCATGGAATTACTTCCATAGTATGACTTATTATTTCTATGATATTACTCCATGTAATTACTTCCATGGTAAAGTTATTTCCATTCTTTACATTTTTATTATTAAAAACTAACTTCTAATGGCCACTTGGTCAAAGTGAGCATAGTGCAGTGTCTTGTACCTTTTTTAATGAAATAGAAAAGGCTTGCTTCTCTAAAACTGAGAGAGTGCTTAGGGCTGCTTGGGCAGATGAGTTTAAGAACTAGCCTATGATTATAATCAGGTGCTTAAAATTGCATTTCTGATTGCTATTGTAAGATAGTGAGTAGTAGTAATTTTGTGATGAATCACTAATATGAGCACTTAGTGTAACAAACCAGTCACTGTTGATTACCGTCAGTTTGAGTTAACATGACATATTTTGTTACTATATTTTAAACTTTCATTTGTAATGCGGAGCAGTCTGACTGTTATCCACTAGCCTTATTGAGAGTCATTTTAATATTTTTATGCACAAGAAGGACTGATTTTCAAAGTAGCCATTGTTGAGATTGGCTTTGATAGCTTTTGGAAAGTGTTTTGATTTTTCCACTTGGATTTTGTGTACAGGGAGCAGAACTGGAATCTATTTAAATTCTGTATTTGATTTATACTTTGTCCCTCAATAGGTAAAAAATAGTTACTGCATACCTGTGCATGGAAAAGATTGCCAAAATGCATACTTTTTAAAAGTTTATTTTGTTATTGATGATGTATAGCTGTCCACCTTGCATACCAAAAGGACTGCTTAGTGAGGAAACTCTATGTAATACTCTATAGCTGGTTAGGAGATATGTGGTATTAACTGTAAGATATAGTAAATGCAGAAAAGCAATAGGGTTCTTTTTCACATAGAATATTTTACATTGTACTTTTCCTGTTCAGTTCATGGTGCTGTAACACATATAATGGCTTAGGGCAGAAGTGGGCAAAGTATGGTCTGTAGGCCGGATCTGGCCCACCACGGGATTTTATTCAGCCTGTGCTGGCTCCCTCAGCTCCATCTGGCCCAGGTGCAGGGGCAGCCTGGGCTGTGACATAAGCAGCTGGTACTGCTGCTTGCGGGCATGCAGCAGGGCTGGGCTGGCGCAGTGACCAGGCTCTGCTTCCTGGCAGCCCTAGCAAC
>NW_005841961.1:553967-562871 GCF_000455745.1 Alligator sinensis | reverse complement strand
TCCGGGCCCCCCCAACCACCAGCGGCGCCTCCCTCCTGCCGCTGCTAGTGTCAGCACTGCCACTGTCAGCAGCCTTACTGCTGGCTAACCTTGAACAAATCATGTCACCCCACTCTTTCTTAGTTTTCCACATTTCCTCTCTTGCTGCAGGGAGTAGCACATGGACCAATGGCTTGAAATTGCGGCAAAGTAGGTTTAGATTGGATAGTGAGGAAAACTTTTTTACTGTTAGAACAGTCAGGCAATGGAATAGGCTGCTTAGGGAAGTCGTGGGATCTCCATCAATGGAGGTGTTCAAGAAGAGGTTGGATAAGCATTGGTCAGGTGTGATATCGGTGTAGCTTTGATTATGTTTTACCATGGATATTTTCCATGCTTCTGCTTGTTATGTGGAACTGGGAGGGAATTTTTTCCTCTCCTGCTGCTACATGTGTAGCGTGTGCTTTCTGCCTTCCTCAAAAGCATTGGGTGTTGGCTGGAGCCAAGGCTGGGGATTTTGATGGAGGTATGGCAATGTTCCTTCTGGGACTTAAATGCAGAGACTTCTGGCTAGGGGGTCTTGTCTCTCTGCTCAGGATCAGGAAGAAATTTTACCCCATGGTCAGATTGGTATGGACTGTGGGGGGAGGTTTTGCCTTCCTCTGTAGCGGGGAGGGTGGCCCTCTCTGTTGGAGCTTTGAAGTGTATTTTAACAACTTTGCCACATCAGAGCATTGGCCTCTGCTTTACCTGTGGCAGGCTGCAGTACTATGGCTTGTGGTTGTGTCAGGGTTAGCTGTGTAGTTTTGTTAGTAAGATAGACAGTGGATTTGTATAGAATGGTTTGGATAGGGATGATCCTGCCTCATAGAGATGGTTGGGCTAGATGACCTCTGGAAGTCCCTTCCAACCCTATTTTCTACAATTATATGATCTATAAAATGGAGGTACGGGTGGATGTGTTGAGACTGACTGACTAATGAACACTGATCTGTCAGAGCTAGGAATTATTATATGAACTCTGAAACTTGAGAAAGGTCATAAAGCAAAACTAATAGGTCATGCTTTGTGCTCCGACCCTATGTCTCCCTTCTCTGGCTGCTTGGTTTGGATGAGAACCCTGTCACCAGGAATTATGTTTGGGCTTAAGCATGAAGTTTCCCATTGGACTTACTTATCTGAAACAAATCTAGGCGGCCAAATGCTGTATTTCATGTCTTTTAGAATATGTAAATAGACTGGAGATAGACTAGAAATGGTGGCAGTAGTTAAAATAAGATCCTTCCCCTACCATAAAGTGAACCTGAACATAAATTTATTGAGTTAAGAAAAAAGAAGTTTAACTTTTTCCCCAATCTTGGGGTTCTTTTTGCCTGCACCGTCTGAATTTCCGTGAATGTGTAAATGAAACAACATAAGAAAGTAGTCCTTGTGGTGTCCCTGACCTGACCAGAAACAAGTATCAGCAATAACATGAAAGAGCTCAGTTCTGAAGAACCCATCTAGTTTGGTTAATTTAAATAAGCATTTGAATTTTTCAGGTGCTTATTCAAATGAAATGTATTGGTGGTATCACGTCATGAATGAAGAACATCATGTAAATTGTAGCTATCTATAGTACCTAATGGCCCTTATTGCCCTTCAATTTACAACCTTTAATGTATTTATCCTCACAAGATATCTGTGAGCTAGGAAAATGCTTCTGTCCCATCTTACAGACAAGGAACTGAAGCACTGTCTTGCCCCACATGGGAATACCCTAAATTCTCTGTGCAGCATTAAGGGCAAGATACTTAAACTACCGTTGAAATCCTTTAAAACATGTGGTTTAAATACAGCAGAATGTGTCTTGAGTGATAATTTTTTAAAAATAACCTAATCAATAATCTGCAGAGTTGTCCTGAGTGAGCCAAATGCTGTTTAAGTCATGCTGGTGCAATTTCAGCACAGATAAATTGCCTTTTGTGGAGTTGTCCCAGATCTACATAAGTGAAACTGTGCAGTTTAGCCTATAAAGTTGGAGATTCTCTAGGATTGTTCTTACACTATATGCTTTACTTAATAAAGGTGACCTTATGCACAGGTTGCACTACACATTTAAAGTAATAACACCTTGGTAATAACACCTCCATTATAAACAAAAGCAATAATGTGTCCCAGGGATTTCAAGGCTGGATTTTAATCTGCCAATGGGATAAATCAGAGTGGGGTTCTAATACCAAATCAAAATCAGTGCCTGTGGGCTTGCTTATCATGATGACCATTCCATTCAAATTCCCCCAAATCCATCCTGCAATGACATTATATAATAAGCCTATTCCCAGACACATTAATGCTCTGAATCAATTTACATCTGTTATTGTTACTATTATTTTTATTGTTTCATGGATTGTCATAGGGTTACGGGCAAACAGAAAAAATATAGTTGCAAAAGAGCTGCAGCTTTTGCTTCAGCCTCATTTAAATGCACGTTGCTGGAGAAATGTCACAGAGCCTTTTTTCAGAGACACGAGATCCTTTTATATAATTTAATTCTTCATTACAATAGACTATTTATCATTCTCATCATTTTATAGTCACTAAATATAGCCATTTTTCCTCTTTCAGAGTATTTATAACAATGTCAACAAAATGGACCCTATGTAACTGACCTTTAAAGGGGTTTTTTCCTTACCTTTCCCTTCCTTGAACAATTATATTTAACTTATTCCATCAGTTTTCCTATATCAGAGGCAATTTTTAGCAGATTCAATAACTATTCAGACAGAACAGTGTTCATGGCTACACTGCCTGTAATGCTGCAGTCTGAATATGATCCAGCATTTGAAATAAAAAACCTTCTAAAAAGAGCATTTATTTTAATATTACTGTTAATGTGCTAAAAATATAAGAGCAAATATACATTCTATGTTGTGTTTTCTGGCTGCAAGTTTTGTTGTGAGACAGTAAAGAAGATTTCCCCATAGGCAGGGTGACTTTGACTGTCAAATAAAGAATGCGTCAGAAGGGCTTAAATGCTTGGGTAATATATGAACATAGACTGTAGATATGTTTTTTGTACATACAGTTTAAGACATCTACAGCCTGGTTTTCCAAAGTACTGTGAAGTCAAATGGAAGATCTGGTTTCTCAGCAGAGAAACCAGATTTCTTTGCTGAAATCAAAACCAGGTTATTTTCAAATGGGCACCCATTTGAAAATTCTTGATGATTCATCAAGAATCATGAAATAAGTAGCTACTCTTGAAAATGTTGGCCCTTTTATTTATCATGTATCACATGATTGATCAGAAGGCTGTGAACTGAAAGAAAACAATAGGGAATTGTGAGCAGGTCAGTCATGTGCAAATTGTACACTCAGTGTAGATTGTCTGAGTCAAGCACAGGCAACAGAAGGCCTGGGCTAAAGGGCCTCAGCTCTCCCAAATGTGGGGCAGCAGGTAGAGCTACAAGGCAGCCCAGCTACGGGCTCTGGGCAGCTGCAGCAGGGGTGGGGAGGAGAGCGCACACAGGCAGGATCACAGCCCAGTGTGTGGATCACTAGCAGCACAGCAGGCAAGTACCAGTCTACTCTGAAGGGGAAGAGGCTTGGCAGGGTAGATTGAGGCCCCCACATAGAGGGAGGGAATGGGGCACAGGCAAGAGCAGGAGCTGGAGTGAATGGGCCCTCAGCTGGGTTGGGTCATGGGACAATCGGAGCCTGGGCAGCTCGTCCAGGGGTGCAGGGGGGTTCCTGCTACTGTGCACATCCCAGCAGAGACCCAGGGCCATGTGCCCCCCCAATTTGTGTGTGGGGTGGAGGCGGCTGCCACTGCATGTTGTGCTTTTCTCCCTGCTGCAGCTGCCCCAGGAGCAGCTCAATGCCACATGTCTGCCACTGCTGGGCTGCGCCGTGTACCCTGCCCATCTGGAGGCGGGATGCACATGGCATTGTGCTGCTCCCGGGACAGCTGCAGCAGGGAGCAAAGCCCAGCATACAGTTGCTGCTGCCTCTGTCCCGCGCACAGATATGGGGGGAGCATGTGCCTCCTGGGCCTCTGCCGTGGTGCACACAGGAGTAGGAGCCCCACCCCCCCGATGAGCCGCTTGGGCTCTGATTGTCCTTCCATCCAGCTCAGCCGGGGCCCCACTCACCCCAGACCCTGCCTCTGTCCCACTCTCTCCCTCACTGCTGTGGCCTCAATCTGCCCTCCCACCCCCTTTCCCCTCCCCCTGCCCCTTCCCCCACAGACTGATCTGCCGAGTGGTGGGGTGGGAGGGGGCACACATGCACTCAGCCTCCCCAAATTATTTTTTCTCCCCCTGCCTATGGAGTCAAGCATCTAGATCACTCACTAATCAAATACACCTTTGTGTTTTTTAAACCACATTGCTGCAAGCCATTTCCCTAACCCTGCAGTCCAGTCAGGTTACATAACAACATCCAAGTGGAGTCCCACAGACACAAATGTCATTCTCATGGACATAGGATTCCAAGCAGGGAATGTGTTTTCAGATGAAGTAGAAGGAAGACTTCAGTGTTCTCCTGCTCATATATTTTAAATCAAAGACCATCTAGCTTGACTAAAGGTTACATTCTCTCTTTTATGTGTAAAGCTCCATCCTTTAAATTCCAGGAGGTAATTATCTATTTTCAGCTACTGCCTTCCTTTAATTGTTTGAGATCAAGTTTTTCAGGCTCTCTCAACTGTCTAGATATTTGATTAGACTGCTTTTGCAGACAGTAAATATCTGTATTTTTAATCTGTTAAACAGGAAATGAATGGCTGTTCAACTGCTGCTGTACTCAAAACTAAAGTTCACAGAGGGAGTGTTGTTGAATAGCATAGTGTCATGTCACTACAGCAGGCTCATATGTATGATAGGCATAGTGCTAATATCAGTGATTTCTTAAAATGAATGCAAATTGTGAAATTTAAAAGAAATCAGTAATACAGCTTCAAGAATCATCCTACATTGACTGGATTTGTTGAAAGATGCTTAGTAGACCTAAGATGGCATTAGAAGTGCGTTAACCGCAAACTCTGTGCCTAAGTATCCAGTCATTTGAACAGTCACTTCGATGCTTAACGAATACTGTTTTGATTGCATTAGAACAACTTTTAATTCAGAAACTAGGCTCCGTTTTACATATTTCCCAGTATTTCTTTATCTGCTTTGGGTTGTAAATACTGAAAAAATAGGCTTTTTATGGTTTCTCATACTTCTGCAATGATATTCATTCAAACCAGAAAGAAGGAAGGCACCTGAAATATAAATACATAAAGTTAACTAAATTCCTGATACATCAGCTGTTTATTTTGAATTTGGGGTAGTCTTAGTTCACCTAAAATATCTCAGCTATACCATAACATTTGCTTTCTGCAAATGGAAGAGCCCCTATCTTAGTTAAGAAGATATTTTCCTACCTGTATCATTAAGTACCTATTTAAAGTGTTTACCTGCTGGTTTACCTTTTAGCCATTCCATTTTTAGCATTTCCAGGAATAAGTTCATTGGACTAACTTATGAATCAACTGACACCTCATAAAAGCATATTGATTCCAACAAGGGTCGCAGGTCGCAAATTAGAATAATTTGGTTTCAAATATTATTGTTAGAATTAAGGCTGGTCACATGGAACTGGGATGTCATTCTTTGGGTGTGTCTAAACTACAGTCACTGTGTGGACATACCTGAGTTAGCAATGAAGCATGCACTTCCAGCAGGGTAGCCATTGTATCTAGCTAGTGAGTGATTTGGAACCTGGATTCAGTGAATTTGAGCTCTGATTTTGGATCCTCAGTTTCTCTAGTGGGCAACGAGTACTTTTGTGAACACTCATCCACTGCAGCTCTAGCAGTGATTGTACAAAGCTTATCTCAGGTTAACTTCCTGAATATTTACTCAACTTTGGTTGTTTTTGAAGTCCAAACGCTGCACTGCTGTGACTACTCAGCTAAGTACTGCAGTGTAGATATCCACTGAGCTGTTTTCTCTGCACAGATGATATTCTCAGGAGCCTGGTCACAGTGCCTTTGTTCATCCATGTGTTTTTTAAAATTAGACGTTGTAGGTGGATGTTGGCAAGAAACATGAATAGCCTGCCTGTTTTCTATTTGTTTGATTGCTGTATTTACTGAGCTTAGCTTTCCTCAGCTGGACTATTCTGGACCTAGAGAGAACTAACTGAGTCCAAGATAGCTACAGATCAAGCAAGCATACACAGAGAGAATTGAAAATATGCAGCATTATGGATTGAGCATAAGTCCAATTCATGCAATCAGAACTAAATTCTGTCGAGTGATACATGAATTCAACTCCTATTTAGATCAGGAATCGCACACATGTATTTTCTGAATTTTGCTATATGGTTTCTGAAAGGAGCGTTCCTCCTGGGACCCCAGCTTTCTCAAAGAAATTAACTGTGTGATGAAAATTCTGCTAAGACAGGTGAGTTATGTGTGACTTCCTTTAAAGTACACTCATGCACCTCCTTCACTCTTCTGAGGGTTAATATTTAAACATAAAGCAAAGCTTATTTGCCTCTTCTGAAGTATTTTTAATAGTTTATTCTCAAGTATAAAAAAAAATATTATAACCAAATCTGATTCTTGTGTGCTTGTACCCAATTTGTTTCTGTGAATGCAGGTGGGAAAAAGCTCTGAGCACACCAAGTAGAGGAATGGACCTTATGAGCTCAGCCATTTTGTAAAACTAAAGTTTTAGCTGTGAACAGAGCCATTGCAGTAATATCCAGTATCCAGGATGACTCAGTTTCTCATATTTCTCTCCAACAATTGAGCCTTTTTATGTTGTAAACTCTTAGCAGCAGAAAGTAGATTTGTATAGTACTTAGTATATGGTAGGGTCTCAATCCTTATGAGTTATAAAGATGATTCATAATTAAATGGCCCCTTTTACTTGAGGCATGTTCCTTGGTGGCAGCATACAGATTCATAGGGCTCCTATAAGGAGCTGCAAGGAGGCTGCTGTGATGCACTGTAATTACAGCACATTGGAGCAGACTCAATTACTATGGTAATTCCTGTGCTGCAGCAGACTCGATTAGTGGCAATTACCATGCTCCAGCAGACTGCAGTGTCATGTCTATCAGTGTCCCCATACTGAAAAATGGCAATGGGGTACTTTAAACTAAAGCTTGTTCAATGAGCTTTAGATCAAAGTGCCCTGCCACCATTTTTCAGTGCAGGAACACTGATACACATGACACTCTGGGTACTTTTAATTAATTAAAGCGCCCCACCTCCCAGAGCATGCCTATAAATACTCATAGATTATAAGGCTAGAAGGGACCATCCTTTTTATGTAGACTAACTTCCTAATAACATAAGCCACATGACTTCCCTTAAGTAATTACTGTTTTAGAAAAATATTCCATTTTGATTTAAAATCTTCTAATGATAAAGAATCCAGTACAAACCTTCTTAAGCTGTTTCAATGGTTAATTATCCTGTTAAATATTTGCATATTATTTGCAGTCTAAAGTCAGCTTCCAGACTTTAGATCTCATTATACATATATTTTTGTTAGTCTGAAGAGCCTTCTGTTATAAAATTTCTTTTCTACACGTAGGTACTTAAAAATGATGTACAAGTTACCCCTTTCACCTTCTCTTTGTCACTGGTGTTCTGTCACCTGCAATGGAGATCTTTTGGTTTCTGACTGAATTCAAGATAGTAGTTTTGCTCTGGGTTGAAAATTTGCTACTTCGGAGAGATCCTTTATTCTTATGCCATATAGTTGCTGTTAATGCAGGTACTCAAGCTAGATCTGGTCTGCAGAGGATTTAATTAGATTCACTGATTTATTGGGATACACCAAGAGCCTTGATAAGTACCTGTTCTTATTTTTTGTATAACCCTAATAATAAATAAGTAAAAACCATGACTGTTAAAAATAATGGCCTAAGAGGGATAGAACCCCATACTGTATGCTTTACTTGAGGAAAAAACTTCCATTGAAGAGTTCAAGTTTAGGACCAACTTATAAAATTGCCAGGTCTCTATCTTTCAGGTTTCCCAAATATTTTAAGACACAGCCCAATCTTGAAATCATTTTGATTTCATCCTCCCCCAACACTTGCTAGCTAGTTATGAAAAGAAAGCAGGCAGCAGACTATCCAGTGTCAAGTCTAATCAAGTCATATTTTTATACTGCAGTGCTCTTGTTCTAACATCATTGAAATTATGCATGATTTGCTGTGACAATATATTGGTCTACATGCCATCAAAGTCTCATCAAATTTCATCTCCTGTGTAAGTTTAAAAGGATTTTATTGAACAGTCTAGGTTCATCTGAGGAAAAATGCCAAGCATACATAACAAGTAGCCCTGAAAGTTTGTACTGAATTTCTCTTTAAAAGTGTATTCCTTAAATTAAGGGGAAAACATATTTAAAAAAAAAAAAGATCTTTGTGTTTTCTACTATATAGCTACATATATAGTTATATTTATACACAGCCTTCTAAGGGTCAGCTGTTTTTCTAATCAAATGTTTAACTCACTGGTTGAATCATTTGATTTTAGGAGTGCATTATCTCTTCTTCTATAGCACAAAATACAGAATTATTCTATAAAAGATAAGCAAAACTCCTCAAATGTAAACAGAAATTTGGAAATGTTTGGATGCAGTTCTCAATTTCTTGGTTCACTATGAGTCTAGGATTATAAAATGATCAATGATTTTTGCATATTTTGTTTGAGATTTTTTTAAAGAGCTTAGTTCTTTTGAAAATGTTTATTATCCACCACATGAAAATAAGGGTATTTTAGCACTCAAATTACCATTTACTGTTGACAGTTTTGGCCACTATCTCTAACATTGTTTATAAAATAATCAAAAGTTTTTGTCTCTCTAGAATCAAAACCAGTCCCTTTCAGATTCTCAGTATATTGTTTCTTCTATTTGGACCCATGACAGAATA
>NW_005841961.1:520831-553957 GCF_000455745.1 Alligator sinensis | reverse complement strand
AAAGAAATTATTAAAGAATATTTAAATACTTCAATGCATTAAAATCAGCAGGGTCTGAGGAAATTTACTGTAAAGTTCCTAAGGAACTGATTAAAACCATTTCTGAATAATTGAAAATTATTCTTGAGAAATCAGCTAAGACAGATAAGTTTCTAAAGTACTGGAAAAGGCCAAACATTGAACACAGACATGCATTGCGCATGATAAGAGTGTTTAAATATGTAAGCGGCTATTATCAAGGTGATGGTTCCCCATATGTAACAAAGGTAGGACAGGTAGTATATGGCTTAGTTTACAGTAGGAAAGATTTGGGCAGTGCTGTAGCAAGGCGGGGGTGGGGGGGAGGGAGGGGCAGGGCAGGGCAGGGGGGAATGAGGCGACTGCTTTGAGTGCCAAAGCAAAGGGGTGCCAACAGGCACTGCCCAGCCAGGGTGGAGCACAGGATGAAGCCGTGAGCAGTTCATTTGACGGGGGGTGGGTGTGCAAGTATGGGGGGAGGGCGGCCCCTGCCACTGTGTGCACTCCCAGGTAAGCATGAGGAGACATGTGCCCCCCAGATCTTTGCATGGGGCGAGGGCGGGCTGCCGCTGCGGACTTTGCCCTGAGCATCAAACTTTGTTGCTACAGCACTGGATTTGGGTACGATAGAGCATTAGGAAAATCTTTCCAACCTTAAAGATAGTTAAGCACTGCAACATGTTACATAGGAAGCTTTTTGAATCCCAGTGGATGTTCATTTGGAACAGGTTAAATAAGAATAATTTAGGAGCCCCTTGTTCCTGCCTCAAAGCAGGTAACATATTAATGACCTCTTGAACTTCGAACCCTCACACTTCTTTGCTTTTCTCAGTTTTTGGGTATATTCCACATTAAACTCTAAAGGTAAGGTAAGGAGTGGTTGGTTATTTAGGTTTGTAAAATTAGAGTGTAATAAATATTCTGCACAGGGACATAGGATCTATATGAGTCTCTTGGGCCACTGAAATCCAGTCCCCTGTGTGCAAAACCAACCGTTTATTCCAAGATGCCTTTAAAAAGTGTTCAATCACACCCCTCATACACCACAACCACAACATAAATTTTGAAAACAAAACCAAAAATGGCCTGCAGCATCCACAGGTAAGAAGTAAAGGAAACAAAGGTATTTTAAAGGCCTGGTACTGCTGCAATAGCAGGGAAGTAATTTGGTTAACTAGAGGATCCTAGGAATGGGACCAAACTTTATGCTACAGAGGAAAGCAAAAACAACTGTGTTAATTGTCAAATGAACCTGGCACAAGTTCCCCCCAACCCTATCCTGATCAGTTTGACCCTGAGTGGAAGAGCAGGACCCTCTAGCCAGGTATCTGAGAAGTTTCTAAGCAATAACAGGAGCACCAGTTCACCCCAGTCAAAACTTCCTCCCTTAGTTCCTGCTAGTATACTTCCTGCTAGTAAACTTCTTCACTGTGAAAAAGAGCCTCTAGCATATGCTCACAAAGTATCTATGAGGAGACAGTTTCCTTCCTGTCCCCTACAGATGACCAGAAGAAGCCCTGAATTGTGGAATTACTAGATACTGCCACAAAGAGAAAAAATTAACTTTCAGTTATAACATGGTAATTGCACGTACTTGAATCCACATATCATATACACTGAGTGTTCCAAGAACCAGCTGTGTTATCAGGTTATCCCTTCCATAAACTGATGGAAGTTTCATAAAACTTGAAGTGATTCAGATTCTTCCCTTCCCCCTGCCATAGCTGTGCTCAGAAGACCATTCCTGAACTGTACTTCTCTAACTGTTAAGGAATCTTCTAATTTTCAAACTAATTTTCATAACCAGTTGGTCCTTTGATATTGTACTAATGTTATATTTAAATAGCTCTTCTCCCTCCCTGGTATTCACCCTGTGAATGTATTTCTAAGAAGTAATCTTATGCCCTTTCAATAATAACATGCACTGTATAATTAATAACATCATGTCTGTCTCATTCTCATCTCAAAAATTTACTTTCTCAATTTTTCACTTAATTAGCTTCTGAACCTTTGCAGTTTAAAATAAGCTCTTCCTCTGAACCAAAATAGTCTCAAATCACTAGTTTGGACTATTTTTTTTATCTGTGTCCTCACTTCTGTAACTCATGTTTTCTGCTCCAAGTGTTTCTCTGTAATACATCCTTTCTTAATGAGGTGAATTCCAGTCCTTTGATCCTTGGGAGTACTCCTTGCTGCTCTTCATAAAATCCCCTGTGCTATCACTGTGAAAAAGAAATATCTTCAAATTAAGTTTCATCCCAATTACATAACTGATCTGTAATCCAGAACTCCTGGAATTAAGAGCAAGTTCATGCACTTTCTATTTTTTTGACACATGGCCTGAAACTGATGCTCTAGACTGCCTCTAAAATACCATGTCACCTTTCAAATTTCTGGTTCATCTCACATTGAGCTCCTTCTTCTGGCATCCTAGCAACATCGTAATAATGGCACGTATTTGTCCTTTCTGAGGAACTAGCTGCAAGATGGAGATTGTCTTTTATTTTAAATGTAGAGGTTTTTCATTGCATTTAATTTGCCCTCAATTAAAAGGGCAAATTCTGAACCTGTGAACACATCTACGGATGATGCTACATCACTATAGTGACATGCTATGGCAACGTAACATCCACAAGTGTCTACACATGACCAGCAGCTACTTTGCCATAGTGGCACACTCCCCTGTTATAGTGTGTGCTATGGCAAAGTAGCTGCTAAAAATAACTGTGTGCCACATGTACAGCACGGTATGGGCGGTTACTGCGTCGTGCTTTAGTACTTCCTTAGTATGTGTAGATGCATGTTGTACATATGTGTAGTACTTTTGGAAGTACTAAAGCATGGCACAGTTACAACATGCCATAGGGCAATGTGTAGACATGCCCTGTAAGAACTAACAATTATCTGACAGAATGGTGATAGCATGAGCAATTTCCTGCTCTTCCCATTCTTTTCTTTTTCTCCTATGACCTCTCATTTTGTTTTTCATCCATTTCCTTTTTTATAATCATCTGTTTCCCTCAGAACAGCACAATTAGTGGGCATTATAATGTGAAGTCACAGGTAGGCTACTCTTTAAACACTGAGTAGCTGGTGTCAGGAACCCAAAATAAGCCATGATTGCGTATATACAGTAGAATCATATAAAGTTAGGGTCGGAAAGGACCTCAGGAGGTCATCTAGTCCAACCCCCTGCTCAAAGCAGGGCCATCCCCAACTAGATCATCCCAGTCAAAGCTTTGTCTACCTAGACATATATTGCGATCATCTGTCTTTTGGGGTTTATTCAAACTATGTGCTGCCTAGTAAGTACAGATGAATTTCTAGGAATCTGTACAGACAGAATAGAAGCAAGGAAATAACCCCCTTTTTTTTTTTAGTAAGGAGAACAGATTTGGTTGTTTCTTTTATTAAGCTTTTATTTAGTTGAATGTTGCTTATATCGATTCAGCAAACTCACCATGCCTGTCAGTGGTGCCCTTCAACATACTGAGCTACTTGGGGCAGGCTACCTCTTAAATCAGAACCAATGTGTATGGCTCTGCATGGTGCTTTGGGTGGGCTAATTAACACATCTGGGTGACAGCATCAATTAGCTTCCACCATGCTAATTAGCCCAGTTGAAATGCCACGCAGACTCATCTACACTGTTTCAAATTTAGGAGACAACCAGACCAGAGCCATGCAGCATGCTTCATATGGCCACAGTGGACCATCATAAAGGAATGATAACATTGCACATTTTTACAATATTCAGTGTTCGGTAGTTTCTAAAGATAGCATTTTGACACCTTATGGTTACCAAAGACACATGAAAAGAAAGCTAAGCTATATCTGTTTAGGAGTTTTGGCTACATCAAGTGTATAGTCCGACTGGACAGTCTGGCCAGCCTTACTCTTTGTATGTAGAACATTTTAAACTGGGACAATGCCTACTAGTCCTCCAAAACTCCCTTCACTTTTCCTTACCAGATTAAATCTGTCTCATTCCCTGTGTGGCATGGATTGCTCTGACTGTATATCAGTCTGTGCCTGGCCTCTAATATTTTGTGGGAAAAGATGGTTCCGGAAGAATGAGATTTGTTGGTTTTATGAGATAATATTAGGTGTGCATTTCAAAGATATTATTGCACAAAGTCAGAGGAGATTTATGCATAAGATTCCTTTTTAGGAAAGAATAATTATGTTTCCTTTCTGCTTTATCCCCAATTTCACTTTTCATTAGCCTCATTACCATGTGCATTATAATATTTTATTTTGCTTGAGGCACAGAGGATGTGTCTGCATGTGCATTGGATCCAGGAGCAGTTTCCTTGTGACTAAACTACTCCTGAGTAAATGCTTCTGGGCAGGTGTCTGCACTTCCTGTGGTCTTGCAATGGGCCCCTGCTGCCACCAGGGGGAGCTCTAGGCTTCCCCTGGGTGCTAGCCTAGGGGTTGGCAGGGAGCACTGGGCCAGGAGACCATGCCAGGGCTGGGACATTTTACCCTGCCTGTGAGGGGCTACCTGCCCCCAGGGCAGGAACAATGTCCCCTGCCCCAGCAGCAGGGAGCTCCTGGCCCTGGCTCCCAAGTCAGGAGCAGGGGACTTGCAAAAAGAAGCAGGGGAGGGGCAGGTCCTACCCACTGCCCTTATCTGCCAGTGGAGCAGCCAGCAGCTAGCTCACTGCTAGCTGCCCACCAGCAAATTGGGGCAGGGGTCTGGGACCTACCCCACCCCTGCAGCTCTTTCCAAGCCCTGTGACTCAATCACTTGATTGGGGCACAGGGCTGAGACCTACTCCTGACCAGGACAGATTCCAGCCCGAACTCCATGATCATTGGGTGGAGTCTGGAGGGCCTATTCTCCTCGCATCTCTGTGAGCATGGAGCTGGGTGGAGAGCAGGCTGGGTAGCTTGCTCCCTGCCCAGCTCTGTGCTCACAGAGATGAGCGGGGAACAGGCTCTCTAGCCTGTTCCCCACCCAGCTCCACAATCACAGAGCTGAACAGGAAACAGGCTCCCTCGCCCCCCGTGGAGAGCTCCCAGTGCCAGCTCCATGACCACAGGGCTGGCGCTGGGAGATCCCTATTGCCCAGGGCCAGCTCCATTGTTGCGGGGCTGGCAAGGAAAGATAAGGATCTCCCAGCCTGAGCCCTGCAACCACAGAGATACACATCTCCAGGCTCTGCTCCCAAATCATGTTCTCAAAGCAGGGAGCTTGGAGTTCCTTGCTGTGGGGGCATAGTTCCCACCTGGGCTCTGGTGGTGGTGGAGCTTGCCCTGGCAGCAGGCAGCTCCCAGGGGCAGGGAGCAATTTCTTGCCCCCTGGTGGCTGGCTGACCAGGTGATTTGTTCCCAGTCAAGCAATTACTAACACAAGTTCTACTGCACAGTTAGCAATTGCAAGTAAATTTGCAACTTGCATTTGGAGGTAGCAAATTTATGCAGAATTAGTGAGGTTTACTATGCAGTAAGTTTATGCACATGCAGAAGCACATGCTTACAGCTCAATAAACGACACTACTGTGGAATAAATCATCTTGTGTAGATGTACCCAGAGAGTATCAGGTACTAGTAATGAATGACCCTGAGTTCACTCTAAGGGAACTGCAAAGGCATTAGTTTTCAGTGACTAATAAATGATACGTCACATTTACAGGTTACTTTTTAAAGACATTTCAGACTTGTTTGAAAAAGCTTTTGCTGCAATCAGCAGATGATGCGAAGATATCAAAGTACTGTCTGTTTATTCATTTATGGTGTAGAATACAACTATCTCAAGAGAACTGGGCAGTGAACCCTCCCCACTTAGGCTCCTGTGACAATCTGGGAAGCTAGAAAATTCCTTGTGCTACTAACTTATCCACAAATTAGACACTTAACATGAACCCCTTAAACCAATGCTGGTTACAGGAAAGAAAGTCCTATAGTATGGATAAAATGGTGCAGTGTGGTATTTAAGCAAGGCATAGTAAGAAAGAGTAATAACTGAAATAATAGACCCATATGTATGCACATCTATTGTCAAATTATGGCAAGTTTTAAAAAAAGATTTGATAATTAGCAGTAGGTTAGCAAATCCTAAAAATATATGAAATATTTTCCTTTTACCGTAGTATGGCAAGAGATAGTGCAGAAACTTCTGTGCATTTTCATGGCTTTTGTTTGGCCAGTTTTACAATGGCATTGATTCCAAACTGGTCAATTGGAGTTGTGTCATTGATTTCAGTGGGGCTGAGACTGAACTCTATGGGCGCATCCAGACGAGTGAGGACGTGCAGGTCTGCAGCTCCACACACCACACATGCAGGCATTCCCTGCACTGCTACTTTGCAGTGTGGGATTTTTTTTTTTTTGACCCTGGGAGATCCTGGGGTCAAAAAAACTTGTGCCAAAAAAAAGCGGGGTGGCCCATGTGGCAGTAGCATGTGCCATCCAAAACTAGAGCCTGACCAGCCGGAGCCACATTCCAGCTTCTGGCCATGCTTCCTGCCATCTCTGCAGCTCCCAGAAATCCCCCAGGCCCCAGGTAAGGCCACTGGGGCCAGCACAGTTGCTGGCCTCAGTGTCCCCTACCCCAACTGGGGTAACCTGGCACATACCAGAGCTTGCGGGCCATGGGTGTTCCCCAGGGACAAGTAGCAGTGGCAGAAGGTGTGCTGCTGCTACTTGTCCCTGGGGAAACAAATGTTCCCGCTTGTCTGGATGTGCCCTACATGGATGATTATTATTATGAATTGAAATCTTGGTGCTAACCCCTCCTCCAGTGAGTCAGATCTTAGGCTAATAGGAATACTTTTTTTTCTGCTTTGCTGACTGAGGGCAGCATAGAGGCAGTGTGATAAGCAAATACATGTTATGGAAAACCATTCATGATTTAAAAAGCAAGTCTTTTGCAAACATTGGAACAAATAAGAGGGGAAAGGAGAATCATTTATATTTACAAGAGTCAAATGTGTGGCATTTATGGGGAAATATAATCCACAACTTCTGGACTCATATTTGAGTTGTAGAATGCTTAAAAACTCTGAGAAACTCATGTAATCTCAAATTCTATTGGATCTATTTATCTCTGCTCTTTCAGTACAGGCCAAATCACACAGAATAAAGGCATTTTTTTTTTTTTTTATTTGGCTAACGTGAGTCATTACACTTTCTGTTAATATTCATAATAAACTGATAAGAAAAGTATCATTAACCTTTTAAACAACTCCACCTTCAGTCCTTATCTGTTGGCAAAGCATCAAGTACTTTTAAGTGAAAAGCCTTATTCAGGCATATGAATGGCAGAGGCATTAGCAAAGGTTGTGTGTTTTCCTTCCTCCTACATTTGCCTTCCTCCTTCCTACATTTGCCTCCAGAGGAGTAGGGGTGCACTGCTTTTAAACCTATCGTTTACAAAATTCTGGATTTTCAAGCAAGTAGCTTTCTGATTTTCCACCAGTGTCCTGTTAATGGAAAATATCTTGTGTGCTATTTCATAGAAATATTTCAATTGTACAAAATTTTGCAAATTCAACAGGCACATTTCATATTAAAACTTTATTAAAAAGTGTTTCTCCTACCCAGATGTAGACTTTTTATCGTACATACGGTCCATGTATGAATCAGTTGATTTAGAAATTCCCTGCTGTTTAAATCATTCCATATTAGATCATTGTAGAGAGAGAGTTCCTGATTTGATCTAACACTGGCTTTACTCTTGTGTAACTTTTTTTAATTCTGTGGGCTAACATGCAAATTACAGCATGGAACTGAGGCTATGGAAAAATGTTGCCAAATTAAGTGGATCAGCTGTGACAGGATGTGATCTGGCACAGCTAACCCACATCACTGAGTGGAACAGATGTCACCTATTGTCCTGCAGAATTGAAACCCTGCTTCTCCCAGGAGCAACCATGAAGGGCCCAATCCTGTGGGATAACACTCATAGGACATCTTTGTAAATAGTGAAATCCTTGGTTTCCCCACTTGCAGAAGCATGCCAAGGAATTCCCCGCCATGTCCTGACTCAGATCACATCTCTGCAAACAGGGGAAGCTCAAGGTTTCTCTGTTTGCAAATATGCATCCTGAGTCAGGGCACACAAGTGCAATAAGCATGCCTGGGGAAAACCCTGCTTAGGGATTCTCAGGGCAAGTGTCTGCAATGGGGGAACTCAGGCAGGTATGCCCAGGGCTTCAGGGGCTCAATCCTTTGTGCCCTAGGAATGGGAATTCCTGGGATGTGCAGAACTCCCTGAAGCCCTGGTAGTGCCTGTCTGAGGCGGCTGGAGATCATAGGCAGCTCCAGGCTGCCCTCATTTTCCTGTTTGAAGCAAACAGGGATCTGCTGCAAAAAAGCAGTATACATTTATACTACCTATTGTTGCTGCCACAATTTTTGGCATTTGTGGTGTGACAAGAGACAGACATCTGTTTGCTTCACTTTTGTGCTGTTATAAAAAAAATTATGGCAGCACAAAGGTGACATCTGTTTCCAACCTGAGAGCAGAATGAGATACTCTCTCTCATTTTTACTTGCTTTGAAAGAGGTTGCCATTTCAGAGAATATATGTGCAGAATAATTTCAAATTGTGAGTAGCCAAGTAAGTGGTGTTGATTAAATCCTCCAGGTTGGAAAGGAGGAATAATAGACTCCTGTGTTTTTTTTACATTAGGTTTAAGTATTTTATAAAATTTTCAATCAGACTGTGAATGTAGGCATCACATTTATTGTGACTATCAATGTTCATTTTTAATCTCTACTAATATCGGACCAATGTGGGTTGTAAACTTCCAGGGGATCTGCTTCATTCCTACTGGGTCATGGAACTGAAGACTGGTTGATAACTTAGAATCATAGAAAATTAGGGTTTGAAGGGACCTAGGAGGTCATCTAGTCCAACCTCCTGCTCCAAGCAGGACAATCCCCAACTAGATCATGCCAGCCAGGGCTTTGTCAAGCTAGGCATTAAAAACCTCCAAGGATGGAGATTCCACCATCTCTCTAGATAACCTGTTCCAATGCTTCACCATCCTCCTAGTAAGAAAGTTTTTCCTAATATCCAAACTAAACCTCCCTTGATGCAACTTGAGATCACTGCTCCTTGACAGTAGAGTATTGCATGAAGAGTGACAATCACGCCTGTGAACAGTCACTGTAATATCAGTGCAATCTATTATAAGTCATATTTTGAAGGCCTAAGAAGGACTTAAGTGGAACATCTGCCTTGTGCTGGCCCCAGAGCCGGCTTCTATCTATTGTGAGTGGAACAGGAAAATCAGTTAGTCAGTCTTCAGTTCATTTTAACAAAGTGAAAATGATAAAAATAGGGCAGGATGCCTTAAGAATCTTGTAGGGGGAGAGAGGTGTCAGAGAAAAAGTCACAGCAACAGCCTCACAAGGCAATGTACAATCTACAGTTTTTTTGTATTATTTTTGTCACTAGAAGACTACATTTCCACGCTGACCTGATTTAGGCCTTGAAATACCCATGCAACACCTAAAAGTAATTACTTTTTGAGCAGCACCCCTTTGATCTGTAGATCATCATATATAACCAACTGGCTCCCAGTACTAATATCTCATGAAAATAGGTATTTGTGTTTATGTGAAACAGGCTGTCCAAACATTAGAGGAAAATATATGCATGATTCAGGTTGGAAGAACTGCTTGTACACAATATAAAACAAATACAATTACTTTAAAATGCATTTTCTTATTTATTAAAATATTTGAGATATTTATGATTTAAAAAATGAATGATCTCCCCAACCACCTCATTTGAGGTTGATAAAGTTGAACATCTAAATAGTAGGGCTGTGTGAAACAGAAGCTTTCCGTTTCACCAGCGTTTCGACATTTTGATGAAAGAGCGTTCCATTTCAAATTTTGTTTTGATTCAGAACAGCTGTTCCGTTCCGTTCCATCGAAACAGGGTCGAAACGGAAAAGCTGTTTCGACGTTTTGCCCATAGGATATAATGGGGAAGGTCAAAACAGCCTATAATGTTGTAATTTCTGGCCTGATTTGGATGAAACTTGCAAGAATGGTAGCCCCTTCCGAGGGCATGAAGTCTGCCAAGCTTCAATGAGATAGGTGAAGAGGTTCAGGGAAACTGCACCCCAAAGTTTTGAAAGCAAAACTCATGTCACATGTATGCGTTAAGCCACAGTGGGGTCAAAACTGCAGGCATGCTAGCCCCTGATGAGGCCACAAAGCCTGCCAAGTTTTAAGGACATAGGTGCAGGGGTTTGGGGAAAACTGTACCTCAAGATGCAGATAAGCAAAACCCGTGACATGGGTGACAGTGTGTGTGGGCAGGGAGAAAGCTGCAGGCATGCTAGCCCCTGCTGAGGCCATGAAGCCTACCAGCTGTCAAGGAGGTAGGTGCAGGGGCTTCTGGGCTCGGCCGGGCGGCTAGGCCCGGCTGTGGCCACACAGCCTGCCAGCTGTTAAGGAGACGGGTGCAGGGGGGTTCTGGGGCCCTTCACAACTAGGGTGTCCAGGCTGTGGAATAAGCTCCTCCAGAGGTGGTGCAATCGCCTACTCTGGAAATCTTCAAGAGGAGACTAGACAGTCAGCTTGCTGGGGTCACCTGACCCCCAATTCTCTTTCCTGCTTGGTGCAGGGGGCTGGTTTTGCTGGAGATGCATCAATTGATGCATGTCAGGATATTGCTGGCCCTGCTGGCTACAGCATCACACTACCAGCTCATGTTCATACTGTGGTCAATTATTACCCCCAGGTCTGTTGTGGCAAGTGACGGGGGATCTTCAGTCCTGCTGCCTGATGAGGCAGCAGTTGCACAAGCACCCATGTCACGAGTTTGCCTGTCAGCAGCTAGGGGTGCAGGGCCCCAGAACCCCCCTGCACCTATCTCCTTAACAGCTGGCAGGCTTTGTGGCCACAGCAGGGCCTAGCACGCCTACAGTTTTCACCCCCCTCTGCCTCAGGACAGACACAGTCCCACAAGGACCCTTGACTTGAGTTTTGCCTGTCAGCAGCTAGAGGTACAGGGCCCCAGAACCCAGAAGCCCCTACACCTACCTCCTTGACAGCTGGCAGGCTTCATGGCCTCAGCAGGGGCTAGCATGCCTGCAGTTTTGACCCCACTGTAGCTTAACATGTACATGTGACATGAGTTTTGCCTTCAAGACAGTGTCCCTGAACCCCCTGCACCTATCTTATTGAAGCTTGGGAGGCTTATGGCTTCAGAAGGGGCTACCATTCTTGCAAGTTTCATCCAAATCAGGCCAGAAATGACAAAATTATAGGCTGTTTCAACCTCCCCCATTATAGCCAATGGGCAAAACGTCAAAACAGTGAAACATTTCGACTTGCCTCGTTTTGTTTCGAGTCTGTTTTGACAATATCTGTTTCATTTCAACTTTGCTGTTTCAACCTTGAAATGAGTCGAAATAGTGTTGAAACAAAACTGGCAGCGAAATTTTGCGCAGCCCTACTAAATAGGGGCTTGAAGACCCTAACCAAATGGTCTGGTTTTGAAAAGTGTTTAGTGTCTATGTGCTTCCATTTAAATCAATACCTATAGGAACCAGATAACTTACAAGTCTAAATAGCCACTTAAAAGTGTTTAGCTTGAGGTACCAAGCTTTGAATAATAAAATGCCCGCAAGAAAAAATAATTAGGACTGTTCTTAGTATTTGAAAATGAATGGAGGCTTTTAAAAGCTTGCAGAGGCACTTAACTCCAGCTACTGTGTATTTATTTAGGACTTGTTTATCCATAAGTAATACTGTACATTATATATAAATACTCAGTAACCACTGCTCAGTACTGTCTTGTGTAGATGCAGCCACTGTGTAGTGAAAGAGACTCATTTAATTGTTATGTATTTTGTCTTTTGGCATGAAATAGCAGAGATCACTAAGGAATAGCTGTGGGAAAACCAGATTTGGCAGTACTAATCTACGTGGTCCCTCTCTGGCTCTGTATTTTCTCATTGATTCTGGCAGTTTGGGATCCAGAAGAGGGCTGGAATAATATTTAAGATTCAAACTGGGCCAAGTTGGGGATTTAACTCTGAATTCCTTTACTTCTGGTCTTGATCCAACTCTCTCTGAAGTAACAGGAAAGATTCATATTCATTTCAGTGGAGGTTGGGTCAGACCTTATGTCTGTTTCACTTGAATCCTTAGAGACAAATTCTTTGTGCAGCTAAATCCAGTCAACCTCCCTGAAATTGTGAGTTTTACTGCTGTAGCTAGGAGGAAAAATTGCCATGTAATATTTTTAATATTGTTTTGTGCTATTTTTATTTCCATTGCCCTGATGTTTATAAACAGCACTGGCAGCTCACCGAGACAGTATTTCATTGGTTAGGATTTGGCTTCTTTATAACCTGTTACTTTGACTGTTTCTTGAGTGGTGGCAAGTCATTCCTATGTTATCTCCTCATATGAAAAAATACAGGAAGGTATTCAGGAAAAAGAAATCTCTATCAGACTTCAGTAAGGGCCCTCTATGTCTCTCCATCTCTTGCACATTCATATGGACCCAGGCATAATGTGACCTTCAACCTTTCACTGTTGATTCTTTCCTTTAATTCATCTTTTTTTCCAATCTTATTTTGTTTCCATTTCTCTTCTTTGATAACATTTTTCTCTTTGTTTCTAATTGTTTATTTAAATCCCCCTTGACTGTTATTTTACCATTCTCTTAGACTGTTTGAATATTGCACACAAAGGTATATGCCATTTACACAACTGTATATCATTTATATCATTCAGTAAAGTGACATTTCCATTTTTAATGTGCAAACAAAAATATGTAATTAATTTTTCTAATGGTTTAAATGATTAGTGATTTGGCAGAAAGTCTAAATTAAAAGGCAAATCTCAAAATCTGACCTTAGCACACTAAATATTGTTAATCTACCATGTGGATATTTTGTAGTGCACTTGGTATTGGTTAAGTTGTTTCACATATTTATCATTACTTTAATTATAAATGTGTTGCTTATTGGTCTGATTGCTTAGTGGTTCTGCCTCTAATACTGAGTATAGTACACTCTCATAATGCATTCCATCCCACACTTATGCGTGGCTCAACTATGCCTTGGTAAACAGATTACCTACTGAGCAATTGTATCATGCAGCCAAGTTTCTCTTCAGGAAAACAGAAATATGAGAAGGATGCTAAGGAGTTGAATTTGTATCTTCTTGTAGAGATTTTGAGAAATGTGATCTTAGTTTTAAGAGGGAAAGTGGTAAGGTATGTGTATATGTACAGAAACAATATACTACCTTTCCCCTGTGTATTGTACATAAAATATTGTAGTGTCATAAATGGTTGTTCAGTCTTCAGTATTTGGCACTGGAACATGGCAGATGCAACACCCTTTTACAAGTTGCATTATCTTTTACAGGGTGCAGAGAGTCAGTTCTAATGGCTGATGTGATAAGGAAATGAGAAGGATAAGCCGGCACTAGCTTATTTTAACTTTGGGTGGTACAAATATTTGTGACAGTAAAGCTACAGATGTCACATTTTTCCTGGGAGAAATCATTTCATCCTGAGACAGAATGCAGTAGTTCAGATGCCCACATCCATTGTCTCAGGACAAACCCTAAAAAGGTTCATGGAATAAGACATGCTAACAGTTTGTCCAAGGTCATCACAAAAATTCACCTGAACAGTAGTCCTGAGCTTGCATCATTGAATCAGTGGTATAAATGCAGCAGAGGATTCAGACGATCACTAAGCCCTGATTAGAAGGGCAATTTGTGCACATGCCAGTCCTAGGACTTTCCTGGTTTGGGACAAATATAGGCACAATTTGTCCTAGGGCAAATGCAATGTCTGATCCTACCCTGACATATCTCTTCTCCCTTTCCTTCCAGTGACTGCTGAGGTTGAGGCAGTGTTTGGCTTTTGAGGTCTTCCTGTACCTGCATGTTTATGTTGGATTGCCACCCATGGTCTGGACCTAAATGTTTTCTCTTTGGGTGCACCCAGATGAGTGCGCATGTATGGTTTGCAGTGCCTCAAACCTGTTTGTAGCTCCAAAAACCACGTGGCAAATGTGCAACTGTTTGCTGCGCTGCAAATTTACAGCATGGTGCCAGAATTTGATACTGGAATGTCCCAGTACCAAAAAAACCCCCAAAACCTGCTGTAAAAAATGATGTAGCTAACGTGGTGGGAGCATGCACAATCAGAAACGGAGCCTGGTCATCCAAAGCCATGCTTTGCTTGCTGGCCAGGTTCTGTGCAGCTGAATTGGTGCCACTGCTGCCCCACAAGGCCCCCAAAACCCCAGGTAAGGTTGCTGGGGCCAGCACAGGTGCTGGCTCCAGCCTCCCCTAACCTACTCGGGACAATTTGGCATGCAGAAGAGCACACTTGCAGCGGGGTGCCCTGAAGCACAAAGCAGCAGCACAATTGCTGCTGCCTTTTGTGCCCCTGGGAACACATGCTTCTGCACATGGGAATGTGTCCTTTCAGTTAAGAGGCTTTTAACTAGCAGTGAATTCATTGGTACCTGGGAGGTCCTGTGAGGCACAAGGCAGCTCACAGGCCTACTTGGAATGCTATGAAAAGTAGAGATTTGAACAGACTGCTCTGTTAGTAGTTACTTTACTTTAAATTTTCTCTCACTTTTTTCTTCCTTTTGTGCGCTGCAAGTGTCTTTCTGGTACCATCAGACATATTGGATGTCTAAGGGGTAAATTCAGCAGTAAAAAAACAATTTTTCCAACTATTTACTTGGTCTAATAAAAGATTTACCCAAAGAACCTTGTCTGCCTATGTCTTTAGACCAACACAGCTACAACCAACAACCCTAATATTGTTTTAGGCATTATTGATGGTATGGCTTCTGCCATGTATTTTATTTATGCTTCTCCTGTGACCATTTGAAAAAAAGTATTGGAATATATTTGTATGTTTTCCAATTTGATCACAAAAATAATCCAGAGAGATTACTTAGATTAATAATTTGTCATGCACCTGCTGCTGTAGCAAACAAGCATACTGCACAGAGCCATGAGCATCATTATAATCAGGAAAGTTAAGAAGGAAGAAAACAATTATACTCAACTCAACTTATCATTGAATTGTACCTACTAATCTCAAACTTTAGTTTCCAACAATGTTTCAGAACCATAGGTAATGGAAACTACAGTGGCCTACTTGTGTAGTTATGTTAGAAGTTCATTCAATTAAACGTGGAAATGCTATCATTGGGATTAAATGCTAGAAAGAAAACACCACCTGATAAAGACATCCTAGTTTTCATGTCTCTGTGACCATTTGACTTAACAAGCAATTACTTCTGGTAATGCCAAGTAACTATATTCATTCATATGCTCATTATTGTGCTGTTACAGTTGTGTCTTCCACTGGAAATCCCTTACCACTTGAGTCAGGCTACCAGGCTACAGAAATACACCAAACAGATTCCACTAGTTTCTACTTGTCAAGCACTTGGTTTTAATAAAGAAACAAATAATATAAGGGTGCATAAAGTGGGACTCAGGGGAAGGCAAAGACTATCAAGGTACAGAATATATGAGCAGCTGCTGTCACTAAAAATATAATTGCCTCAGTTAATTGAGGCTTTTTCATAGCAACCTACAAACTGTAAGGGAAGAAGATAGTCTGAATATGCCTTGTTGTTTGGATTCAACAATGCATAGTATCTAGAAGTCCCTGCAGTAGTGACAACAATAAATAAAGGGTCGTGTTGCTCAGTTTATCAGTTTACTTGATATAAACAAATAGGCAAGACCAAAAGTCTGTCAAGGTAAGGCTATTTGAATAGACATTTGAATAGAGGTTCCCCTCGCCAACCATGGTTTTGCCACCCATGGTTATGAGTATCCATGGCTAATATTCTGTATGCCATTTTGGCTACCATGGTAGACAGTTTTGAGTAACCATGGTTTTCCATAGCCATGCATCAGCCTGCCAAACCCCTCACCCTGTTCCTGCCTCTCCTTACCACCCCCCTACATCCCCTTGTTCCCCAGCAGGAGGTGGTCCCCAGCCCTGCTGGAGGTGTGTGAGGTGGCGGGGAGCTGCCCTATCCATGGTGGCAGAGAACAGCATGCCCATTCGCCACTGTTCCCTGCTACCTTGCTTCCCTCCCCCGTGACCTGGTGCAGCAGGGAGCAGAGAAGCTGCATCTCCTTGCCCACCACTGCTCACCCGAGTGACGCACCTTCTGTGCCTGCCACTAGTTTGAGGGGCACAGCCCCACACTGCTGCCCTCAGTGCAGCCCCATGTGCAGGAGGTGCATTGCCAGGGCAACATGGGGAGAACAGCGGTGAGCGAGGAGATTCCGAGGTGATCCTCCCCCTCTATGCGGCACTGGTCAGGCCGCAGCTGGAGTACTGCGTCCAGTTCTGGGAGCCGCACTTTAAGAGGGATGTGGACAGCATCGAGAGGGTCCAGAGGAGGGCCACTCACATGATCAAGGGACAGCAGGGCAGGTCCTATGAGGAAAGCTTACGGGACCTGAACCTGTTCAGCCTCCAGAAGAGAAGGCTGAAGGGGGATCTTGTGGCCTGCTATAAACTAGTCAGGGGGGATCAACAGGCACTGGGGGAGTCCCTGTTCCCCCGAGCGCCGCCAGGAGTGACCAGGAATAACGGTCACAAGCTGGCGGAGGGAAGGTTTAAGTTGGACATCAGGAGGCGCTACTTCACGGTCAGGGCGGCTAGGGTCTGGAACCAGCTTCCAAGTGAGGTGGTGCAGGCCCCCACCCTGGGGGTTTTTAAGAGGAGGTTAGATGACCGGGGTTTGTTTGCCCCCGGTACTCTTTCCTGCCATGGCAGGGGGTCAGACTAGATGATCTGCCTAGGTCCCTTCCGACCCTAGAAACTATGAAACTATGAAACTATCCCCGTGTGGCTTCTCTGCTCCTTGCTGCACTGGGTCATGGGGGAGGGAAGCAGGGTGGCAGGGAACAGCAGCCCTGGCTGGGCTGGGTTGTGGGACAATCCAAGCCCAGCAACTCATCCAGGAGTGCAGGTGGGTGGCTCCCATTGCTGCTAGGCTTGGATTGTCCCATGACCCGGCCCACCCAGAGCCCCATCCACAAGCTGCTGACCAGCCAATCATGAGCCACCAGAGGTGGGCACAAAAATCCCCCACCCCACCATTCAGATGGGTGGGAGCGGGGAAGCTGTGGTGTGTTGTGCAGGGCCTGCCAGCACATCCCTCCCCTTCCTCTCCCCTCAGCATCTCTTCCCCCTTCCCCCAGGTAAGAGGCGAATGCGCCAGAGGAGATGCTGCCGCCGCACCCTGGGTGCGCTCCGTCCCCACCTGCTGGCATGTACCCTCTATAATCTAAGTACCCCTGTATCCTGTCCAAGTACCCCTATGCCCGGTTGACCACCCTGTGTACTAAAGGTAAGTAAAAATGATTTTTATACACTATACTGTACAGTATTCAAGTCCCTAACCCCATTTTTCCCATAAGCTTTTAGTTTTACCAACCATGGTTTTGCCAACCATGAGAGCTTTCCACAACCTAACCCCCACAGTTGGTGAGGGAAACCTGTACCTCATTTACCAAAATCCAAGATGACTAGGAATTTAAGATGATCACCCCAGTAATTATTTCTGTATATGGAAAATATACAATTTTGTTATAATTTTCCTTGTATCTAATTATTGAAGGGTCATCTTAAATTTGTCCCCCCACCCCGCCCTCTGCTGAAGACAGGAAAACGACAACAGGGAGGCAAGCATTGGGTGGGGGACAGGCAGCCTGACCCCACCCCTTGCCCCTGTACACCTTGACTCTACCTGCTGCCTGCCCCCCACCACTTGGTCTCCTACAGCAGGGGTTTTCAACCTTTTTTTGGTCAGTGTACCTCTGGCAGCCAGCTGAGAAGTGGGGAGTCCCCTGGCAGCTAATCAACGATCAGGGGGGTTCCCCAGCAGCCAATGGATGACTGTGGGGGCGTGGTGGGGGGCAGGCCTGCATGCCTACACGGCGCATGACCACAAAACCAGAAGTGCCAGCAGTGCACGGCAGCAAAACCAAGAGTGCTGGCAGCGACAAAACCAGGAGTGCCAGCGGCATGCAGAATGCCAGTGGTGTGTGGCAGCAGAAGCGGTGCAGTGCTGGTGGCCTCGCCCCCCGTTTCTCCATGCCACTTCCACATACCCCCTGGGACCTTCCCAAGTACTCCCAGGGATATGCGTACCCCCAGCTGACAACCCCTGCCCTACAGCCTTTGCCCCCTGGTTGTCCCTGCCACAAGGCCTGCAGCTCCTGCCACCTGGCCCCCTACCACTTGCCTCCCTTGCTTTCTGTCCCCCTGCTTAGGCCTGGCTCTCACTATAGTTGCGCCCCCTGGTGCCTCTCCCCCACCACTTGCCACCCCTGCTGCTTACCCTCTCCCCTGTGTCTGCCCTCCTGAAGTGCCTAGAGCAGTGCTTCCCAAACTTTTCCTCACCATGACCCCATTTATGATCCCATTTCCTCAGCATGGCCCCTCACTCCCAATCCACAGTCTCCCAGGGCCAGGGTCTGCTGCCCCCTGCCACCCCACCCCCCAAGTAGTGCCTGAGCCCCAGCTGCCACCTGTGGGAGGTGGTGGCTGCTGCAGCCAGAGCAGAGTGCTGTGCCCAGCTTCCTTCCCACCATCCCCTGGAGGAGAGCCCATGGTGCAGGGGAGTATGCCGGCTGCCTGCTGTGGGCTTGGAGCTCCCCGTCTTGCTGCACTACTCCTGGAGGCTCCGTGGCCCAGTGGGTGGGACCTGGCATGGGAGGGAGCACTGTGCCACTGTGGTTGCCAAGGTGAGGTGCCCCCTGCCCACCTGGCAGCAGTGTGGGGCACAACTCCTTACCACTGCTACTGCTATGCCTCACCTTGGCAGCCGAGGTGGCATGGGGCAATAGGGTACTTTGGGAGGCTGTATATGTGGGGGGAGTTATGGGGGGTGGGGTGTGAGGGAGCGTGGGGAGTGTGGAGACCCCCTCCCCCCCACACTTACCTCCATGGGGTACAGCCCCTCTGCCAGTGGCACCAGCATCAGCAGGCAGTGGACACTCATGGTCCTCACAGGTGCTGCCACCTGGCAGCATGCAGCTCCAGCCAGTGCTGCACATGGCAACAAGGAGCTCAGCCAGACTGGCCTGCCTTTATCATGCGGGGCTCCCCATACCGCATGTGCAGCTCCCAGCACTTGTGTGCCACCAGGAGAAGCCTGAGTGATGGAGCCTTCCCCTCCCCCTGCTGTGCAGGTCCTGGGAATCCACCACAAATGGAAGGGCACCCCTACCCTGCTTCCTGGTGGAGCCTCAGGACCTGCATGGCAATGGGCGGGCAAGGCAGCTGGCTCTATCACACGGGGCTTCCCTCAGTGGTGCATGAGTGCCGGGAGCTGCATGTGTACCATGGGAAACCCCACATGATAGAGGCAGGCCAACCTGGCTGTGCTACTTGTCACCATGTGCATCACTGCCTAGAGCCACATGCTGCCAGGTGGCAGCATCTGCATGGGCCACAAGCACCCTGAGTGCCTGCTGCTGCCACTAGTGGTGGGGACTGTGCACCACAGGAGGAGTGTGTTGGGTGGGGGGAGGGTCTACACCCCCTCGACCCTCCCTTACACCCACATCCTGCTCACCCAGGCTCTGTACTCCTGCCACCTTCCTGGTCATGGGCTCTGTGCTGCCACCATCCCCAGGCCCATGCTCCTTGTCTCCACCCAGCTGCAGCTCTCCCTCTGTCTGCCCCCACTGCTGGGGCTGAAGCTGCAACTGAAGTTAAGTGGTGGGGAGAGGGCCTGGCACCAGGGCAGATGTGGCAGGCGGCCGAGGGCAGCGTCAGTGGCTGGGGTAGAGGCAGCAGGTGTAGAGGCAGCAGCTGCACCTCCAAGTCTGAGCCTGAACAGGGATCAGGGTCAAAGCTGGAGCCAGAGGCAGTGCAAAATGACCTTGATATTTTGTTCAGCTCAGTAGGGAAGTCAGTAATCTTCAGTAGTGCATGAAAAGTATTTAATGTGCAACACTTAAGAAAGGGCTTACGGGAAATAAGTCAGGATCCAAAAGAGTCCATTTCAGCAAGGAAAAGGAATACACATTGGCTGGCACAAAATTATATTGCCATCAGCCTCCATTAAATACCAACAATGTAATGAACAATAGCTCTGTGGCACTGACTTAAATTACGAGGTGTTATTGTGTTCTACCTGTTATAGAAATGTACTCAATAAAAGACAAGGTGGCACTTGTTGTACTAGGTTGTTGCTAATTCTCTTTTTGCATTGTCACTTGCCAGTCAGACTCTGGCTCTTCCATTCATTTCATAGATTTCATAGACATCAGGGCTGGAAGGGACCTCGGAAGATCATCGAGTCCAGCCCCCCGCCCAAAGGGCAGGAAGTCAGCTGGGGTCATAGGATCCCAGCAAGATAAGCATCCAGTTTCATCTTGAAGGTGTTCAATGAAGGCGCTTGAACCACCTCCGGTGGCAGGCTGTTCCAGACCTTGGGGGCTCGGACAGTAAAGAAGTTCTTCCTTATGTCCAGCCTGAAACGATCTTGAAGTAGTTTGTGACCATTCGACCTCATCATCCCTTGGGGCGCTCTGGTGAACAAACGTTCCCCCAGATGCTGGTGGTCACCCCTGATAAACTTGTAGGTGGCCATCAGATCACCCCTGAGCCTGCGCTTTTTCAGGCTAAAGAGCCCCAGGGCTCTCAGCCTGTCATCGTAGGGTCTGCTTCCCTGACCTCTGATCATGCACGTGGCTCTTCTCTGGACTCTCTCAAGCTTCTCCACATCCTTTTTGAATTGTGGAGCCCAAAACTGGACACAGTACTCCAGCTGCGGCCTCACTAAGGCCGAGTACAGGGGGAGAATGACGTCCCGGGATTTGCTTGAGACAAGCAAATCAGAGCTCAGCCAACAAGCTGCTCTCTCTGCCACCCCATACATCTAAGATTAATGGGAACTGTTTGAAATGTTTTTCTGCCTTTGCTGGAACATAAGTCAGGACAACAACCTTACTGCTTCACTGAAATACAAAGCTGTGTGACTGTTCACACAGACCTTCCAAGCAGTAAGAAATCTAATGGGGTGGGAAAATGTCATCTGGTAAGAACTTCCTTTGTAATATCCTTCAGTATTCCATGACAGCTGTTGAAAACAAAAGAGCTGACTGTAGTATGTCCTGCACCTGTGATCTCTGAAGCTGAGAAGTGTTCGCTTTGTTTGGAAGTGGAAGTCAAAGAAAACTCAGGTTGTATTAGTGATTAAGAGAGTCTCTCCAAGTCAATATAACCCTGTGCTGCAGCTAGACTTTACTTCAAGGGCATACCTTTTTAGCTGATAGATGTACCATTTACTGTGAAGATAACCAAAGGTCCTAGCCACTTGACAACAAAAACAAAAAAAACACTTTGTTACTATTTCCAAGAGTTGATATTAAAGCTAAAACTACATGAAATATTCACCATGAATTCACGAGATCAAAGCCTATGATCAAGGTTGCTGGATTCATAAATCCTAACTCATGTCTGTGAAAGGTTTTGTAGATATGGACTGAGTCTTGAAGGTTAGTGAAGAAGATGCCGCTGACATGTATGCCTAAACCCATTAGGATTGACCTTCATTGTATGACATGTCTGGTGAACCTAGGTCAATGTCCCCATATAAGTTCAGGGAAAACACGTGGCAATGGAAGACAAGAGATTTGAGGAGAAAAACATTACATGACCTCAGAGCTTCTCCCTCACACCTACAAATGTCCTCCTGGAACCATGAGTATACATCAAGTAGCTCTTTGAAAGCCACCCAACTTGTAACACTGGTTTCAGAGAAGCCTCTCTTAAAGATGGTCTCTAGAGCAGTTATTTGTATAGGGCTACAGAAGCACCTAGCACACCCACTCATATCTCCTCTACTTCCATGGCATTCAGTTAAGCTGAAAGAGCACAGAACATGGACTTATGGACACACCAATAAGAGTATTATTAAATTGGTGTGTAGTGCTTAATAATCAACAGTGAAGGAAAACAGCAAAATGAGAATAAAAGGCCCAAAAGTATAAAATTAGTAAGAATACTACTAAGAAAAAATAGTAATATGGGTCAAGAAAGGATGGAAAAAGGAGAGAACAGAGAGAAGACTGAGAAAATGAGTCGATGGTTAGAAAAAATAGATGGAACCTGTAGAACTAAGATATGATTCAAAAGATTCATGCATGTACTAAACCACTATTGCTTTGTACCAATCCCCCACCTCCAAATTTCCAGACCCATAGCCTGCAGGCCAAATGACATGGTGCCATGTGCTATATCTGTCCGCTCCAGGGATTGACCACCCCCAGTCTAACCTATTAGGGCCGTGTCCCCCATTACAGAGGAAGCAAACTCCCCAAACTCCCCTCCCCCCCGCTTTGCAATGCTCTGTGACAGTCTGACCCTGGGCTGAAATTCCTTTCTGTCCCCAAATATGGCAGTTGGTCTGACCCTAAGCTGAGGGGCAAGACCCTCTAGCCAGAAATCTCTAGGGTTAAGCCTCAGCAGGAGCACTGACACATCCCAATGAAAATCCCCAGCCTTGGCTACAGCCAACACCACAATTTTCTCGAGGAAGGTGAAACCCCTACCTTCCTGGCCCTGTGTAGCTATCAGTGAAGCCCAGAAGCCTAGGAAATACCCATAGTAGAGCATAGGCATAGCTACTCCTAGATCAACCCTGACCAATGCTTGTCCAGCCTTTTCTTGAACACCTCCAGTGATGGACATTCCACAGCTACCCTGTCTGTGACACTGCTGGTTTACAGATAGGCAGGCATATTCTTCTTTGAGAATCTCTGGCAGGACAGGATGGGGGGCTGCCAGGGGTAAAGCTGGAGATTTGCTGTCAGGGCATTAAGGTGTGGGGGTGAGTCGGGGACTCCTGGTTGGGGGCAACATAATGTAAAAACCATTGCTGAAGTTAAGCAGGGTTGCCAACCCGTGAAGATTTTTTTTATTGATAATCTGAAAAATTTTACTGATAACCAAACTTTTTTGCTATGGTGATATTAAACCCCTAAATCTGAACACAGTCCTTGTCTAGGACCTGGAAAAAGGGTTACCTTCAAAGTATGTAAAATATATGATGTCACAGGTGGTGGTTGGTACAAACATCTCATTAAAAAAAGTATGGCCATCATTAAAAGCACAAAAAAAAAAATTCTTGGGTGGCAACCCTGTTCCTGATATCCAAACTAAATCTACTTTGCTACAACTTTAAGCCATTGGTCTACATTCTGCTCTTTTCAGTGAGAGAGTAACAGTATTTTCCCTCTTCTTTCCCTCCCTTCTGCCATCCAGCCAGGCATTGCATATTTTCTATTTGTGTTTTTGATTACTCTTCCCAAGGTGTACCACCTTGTGTTTATCAGTTGGGCTGTGCGAAGCTTCAGATCATGCTTCAGATATGGAGAAGATTCAGATGCTTTGGACACTAAAGCAGCATGTCTCGATTGAAGCGCTTGCTTCTTTAAGCTTTCTGAAGTGGTTTGGAGCTTCCGAACTGCTTCGGAAAAGCTTCGGCACCGCTTGGGAGATCCGGCCATAGGGTATAATGGGGAATCAATGAAATATCTATAACTTTGTTGTGTTTTGTCTGATTTGGATGAAACATGCCAGGATGGTATCCTTTTCTGAGTGCATGACACCTGCTGAGTTTCAAGGAGATAGGTGCAGGGGTTTGGGGGAAACTGCACCCCAATTTCTTGAAAGCAAAACTCATCATGTGTGTGTGTTAAGGCACAGTGGGATCAAAACTGCAGGGGTGATAGCCCCTGGTGAGGCCACAAATCCTGCCAAGTTTCAAGGAGATAGGTGCAGGGGTTTGGGGGAAACTGTACCTCAAGCTGCGGACAAGCAAAACTTGTGACATGGGTGACATTGTGCATGTTAAGCGGCAGCAGGATGAAACCTGCAGGCATGCTAGCCCCTGCTGAGGCCTCGAAGCCTGCCAGCTGTCAAGGAGATAGGTGCAGGGTCTTCTGGATTCTCGGGCCCTGCATCTCTAGCTGCTGACAGGCAAAACTTGTGACATGGGTTCTTGTGCAACTGTGTCTGTCTTAGGGCGGGGCGGAGGGGGGAGGGACTACTGCAGGCCTAGCTGCTAGGCTACTGTGTTACCAGTTACCAATCAATCATGATTCACTCAGGGACCAACTCAATACACAGTAGCTAGCTAATGTAACATGTTAATTAGCAAGGATTAACACCTACAAAACCACAGATTAAAGAGAGGAAATAATCAATACAGACAATCAACTGCCCCAAGACAGAGACAGTCAGTTGCACAAGCACCCATGTCATGAGTTTGCTGACAGACAACAGGCATGAGTTGTCTGTCAGCAGCTAGGGGTGCAGGGCCCCAGACCCCTCTGCACCTATCTCCTTAACAGCTGGCAGGCTTCATGGCCTCAGCAGGGGCTAGCAGGCCTATAGTTTTCACCGTGCTGTGTCTTAACACACACAGGGTCATCTAGGTCACGAGTTTTGCCTGTTAGCAGCCAGAGGTGCAGGGCCCCAGAAGCCAGACTCCCCCTGCATCTGTCTCCTTGAAACTTGGCAGAGTTTGTGGCCTCAGCAGAGGTAACCACCCCTGCAGTTTTCACCCCACTGTGGTGTAACATGTACACATGACATGAGTTTTGCTTTCAAGAATTTGGGGTGCAGTTTCCCTGAACTCCCCAAATCTATCTCCTTGAAACTTGGCAGGCTTTGTGGCCTTACCAGGGGCTATCATCCCTGAAGTTTTTACCCCACGGTGGCTTAATGCACACACGACATGAGTTTTGCTTTCACGGATTTGGGGTGCAGTTTCCCCCAAACCCCTGCACCTATCTTCTTGAAATTTGGCAGACTTCATGCTCTTAGCAGAGGCTACCTCCCCTGCAAAAAAAATTCATCCAAATCAAACAGAAAACAACAAAGTTATAGATATTTCATTGATTCCCCATAATACCCCATGGGTGGATCTCTGAAGCAGCCCCTAAGCTTCGGGGTCTATTCGGCTGAATTGAAGCAGGAAACCGATCCAGAGCTTCAAATTGGATCACTGGCATCTGAAGCAGCCGGATCTGAAGCTGAATCAAATAGCTGCCTATTCGCACAGGCCTATTTATCAGCATTGAACTTCATACTATTAGCTCCAGCCCAGCTTTCAAATCCATCAAGATCCTTCTGAATTGCACTCTTGTCCTCCAACATGTTCACAATCTGTCCCCCATAGTGTCATTTGCAAGTTTGCTCAAGAACCAAACTATTCCAGCATCCAAGCTCTCTTCTCCAGTAGCCAACTCTCTATTCCAGCATCCATTTGTTAGTAAACAGAAATCTTGGTGTTCTGGAAAGAAAGGAGAAAGGTATAAACCACCTTTAGAATACTAAGTAGAGACAGTCTGTTCTTACTTCTCTATCTCTTGACACCAGTCTGAACTTGGAGCAAATCTGAGAAGAAACCAATGTAATTGTCAACATCTGAAGTCATCTTTAATGTGGAACAAAGACCCATAGAGATTTCCTGACAATGCAGTTTGTTTGCAGAGACTGGTGGGAATCAGAAAGAAAAGGTTTTTTGTTTTGTTTTTTTTCCTTTGTAAAGTGAAATCATGCTGAGCTCAAACAGAAATGGGGGTTTTCTTTGATTTAGCTTGTGATCTCTTTGGGAAAATAGGCTACTTGAAGCCCTGGGGTTCCCTAAACCAGAAAATGGAATAGTTCTGCATGTCACTTTTAAATTGCTATATCATTTGGTTTTAAGTTTATTACTTTAAGGATATACAATAGTCATTTGATTTGATTTCAGTGCTATCAGATAATTCTCTTTACAAACTAGGCATAGCAGTTGATGAATAGACCTCAGCTGTGCACCACTAAAAAAGAAACAATAAAAACCAGGAAGGTAAAACTTTTATGATAAATATGGGAACAGTAAGTCAGTTGTTTGCATAGCCACTTATCAATGTAATAATAAATGTCACATACAAGCCCAAATTTAATCCCACTCCCCATTTTTGAGTTTAGTGATAAATGCCCATTGGCAGTTATATAACTGAGAACAGCGAGCATTGTTCAATAAATTATGAAGAAAACAAACTCAGGCATATGCAAGATGAGTTTAGCTGCGTGGGAGAGAAGTTTTCCTTTTCTCTCCAGTTCAGCAAAATAATTTCCTGTTGAGCAAAGCACATTAAGCAGGAGATTATTTATTTAAAATTAAGGTTTTGATTCATTCCTTTGTTGTCTTGAAGATTTTTGTGTAGGATTTCAACTAAAATGAATGTACCAAATCTTCCATTGAGGTATTTGCATGCAAATTCCTCTGCAGCTAGTGACAGATATGTATGTATACTGGGTGCATCTACACCAGATGCTACTGTGCAGTGATTACTGCACATTTACTTGGTACTTGCATTAGCAAGTACTAACTACATGTGCGGTAACTGGACTTACTGCTCAGTAGTGTCAGCAAATGTCTTTTAGATGATGGTACCGCACAGTAGCCTAATAATACTGTGCAGTAGTGTATTAGCACTGTCCATACTGTGACATACTACTGCGCAGTATTTTTCAGCTAGTGCATAGTCAGCATCTCATGTAGACATGCCCACTGAGACCAGTATTTGGCCCACTGGGAGTTTCCTGTATGCACACATGGCAAGGCCTTTTTTGCCACTGAAGTCAAACTTCAATGATATGGGAATTTATACACATTTTCTTTCTCAAGTTCTTGAGCATATAGATTTGTGTGAGGTTCAGAAGTCAGAAGAGATTGTGCAAATCCTCTTCTCATGGCAATTTACCACACTTAGTCTGAATTTTTTTCTCAGAAAAGCTGACACACAGTGTTATTATTATTGTAAGTGACTGGTCCCCTTCCCTGCTGGGACTAGGTTTTTGTTAGAAATACACCTGTGGTTGTATGGAAAAATGACTGTGGCCTCTAGGACAGATCACAGTGCCACTAACAGTCTGAAGAATGAACTACAAACACAATTCTTTGAAAACTGTAGTTTGAAAAGAAACTAATATGATAAAATTTTAAAGAGAAAAACACAGCATCTGAGTATTTGATTGACCTATTTGAATGTATGCCTTTCAGTTGGTGACAAGGGCCAGATACAGACATGACACTTTTATTGGTATGAAATCAATAAAGCTCATATACATTTCCTGGTGTTGTTCTTGGGATTTTTTTCTGGATCTGCCAGACCCAAAATCATGTCTATGGCAGGGGGCTTTGTACTGGAGCCACTGCATAGGATGGAGGCAGTCATCTAGTCATGAAAGAGTCTTAGGATGGTCATAAATTTCCCCGAGCAGCCAATATTCTATAAGATCTTCCATAGAACCTCATGGTTAACAGAGTTGAAGACTGATGACTGATGAAATCATTGGATCCACCCCACAGCATCCAGTAAGAAAAGCACTTGCCAGTCTGCCGACCTCTGAAGAAATCCACCAGCAGATAAGACAGATCTCTCCCCGGAGGCAGAAAAATGACAAAAACAGAAGGAAAGAAAACAAGACTGAGAAATCTGCAGGTCGACTCTCCCTTTAACCACCACCTGTGACATCTGCCAGAGAATCTGTGGCTCTAGGATTGGCCTTCTTAGCCATCAATGGACTCATCTACAACTCTTTACTTGACCTGGGGGCAGCATTCCCTCTAAGCTGTGTGGCATGCATGGCCGCGCAGGCGCTTATGCCACAATGCCAGGTGCACCTGTACGGCTGCGCATGCCACGTAGCTTAGAGGGGACACTGCCTGTGGGAATGATCATCCTTAATCATGAAGGATCTCAGCCAACGACTGGTATAAGTGATTGGAAATCAGTGTGTACCCATAACAGGACAGAAGTTCAGTGAACACAGATTAGTTTAAAAATGGCAAAACCCAGCCTGAAATTTGCCCCTCTCCCCACAAAGGGTGAAGAACTGTTCTGTTTGCTACTGATCTGAACTGTGCTGCTTACAGAAAACAGCGTAACGTAGATCAATTTCACCTTGGGCTTTTTGAATGTCTGTACCTAGCAAAGAAGTAGCACTCCTGCACACCTTATGTTCTGTTTGTTTAAGGTCCTAAGCAAGCTTCTTTGTTTAATCCCCACAAGACAAAGTTTATGCTTCTCAGTCTTAGATCCGCACCTAGCTTGAAGTTGGACAAAAATAAGTAGTTACAGAAACCAACTGGGGGCTGTGACTTCTGGATATGTAGCTAATCACACCCTTTGTCCCCTCTCCCCAAACAATTTCACCTTCACCCATTGCTGCCAGGAATCTACCCTGAGTTGAACTGCACTTCAGCTTGTCTGTGCAAGTCTAAAAAGTTCTACATTTGCACAGCCCTTATGTATACACATTGGCCTTAAATGATAAAACCACTGGCTGCAGAACTAGCAGGTGTTTGTGGGTCCTGCAACTCTTCAAAATGGTGTGCCAGCACTGCGCACCTAGAATTACAGCACATGGCCTGGCTTCATCAGAGCAGATGTGTGTTTGCTGGCTAGTCCCAGAAATACTGAGAGATGGGGGATGGTCCTTCCAGTTGCTTCCTGGAGATTCCAGAGGATTACTGGATTATTAGAGAATAAACCCAAGTACTTTCTAGGCATGTCTACACGTGTCCCTATGGTGCCTTTGTTACTGCGCCATCATTTAGTACTTCCTTTTGGAAGTAGCAAATGATGGCACAGTAACAGCCCATACTGCTCTGGGCTCACTGTGCATGGTTATTTTTAGCGGCCACGTTACCATAGCAACACGCTATAATGAGGGAGCGCATTGCTACGGTGACACAGCGTCATGTGTAGATGTGCCCTCTGTTGACCTCAGTGGGAGAATATCACTGACTATCTAATTCCATGAAAATCTCCCATAATAAGACAGAGATCATGAGAATCTGGGTCCTGATAGGGTCTCCTGCATCTCTCCATAACAGAAACATTATGCACAAGATAGTAGTGTGTCTAGATAGTTGTACAGTGTGTAAATCAGCCTCCTGTCAATCTGTTATATTTAAAGGTCCAGTTTTTTCATTTGTCTTTTTGGAAAAAATCAATTTATATTTTAATCTATATTTAACCTAAAAAATTAAATCTTTTCTGCCTTTTACTCATCCTTTACCATCCAATAAGTCAGAAGGCAGGGCAGGTGGAACCATAGGGCACCTATACATGAGCATGGAGGTTGCTCCGACATCCTGGAATTCCAGCGCGTCAGAGCAGACTCAATTAATTGAATCTGCTGGAGCCTGGCAGTTACCACTCTCCAGTAGCCTCCTTGTGTCTCATGTATCAGTGTCCCCATGTCTAAAAATGGGGGAAGGGGGCACTTAAACTAAATCTTATGGAACAAGTTTTAGTTCAAGCACCCCCAGAGCCATTTTTAAGTGCAGGGGCGCTGATGCACAAGGTGTGGCGGCACTTTAATTAATTAAAGTGCTGCTCCCGCTCCCCCACACCCCTGGAGCCTGTATACAAGTGCCAATAAGAGACCTAGTGGTTGAAAGAAGCATAAGCGTTTGTAGGCAACAGCCTACACATACTCCCTTCTGAAACTGCAGACAGAACAAAATTCATTCCTCCATGAGTTTCCTGGTTTTGGAGGGGGGGGGGGGGTTTGGAATTAATGGGGGAAGGAATCTGAATTCAACATGCAAGTCAGACATGGTAAACTCTGGTCACTTGATAACTATACAGACAGATGGAGAAACCTGTATTTATTCACGAGGACCTGTTTGCAGGTTGGTCCTGTAATTTTCCTCAGGGAAAAAAAATGTTTACACAAAAAGTTTAGGCAATAACTGCAAAGAGTAGGGTGGGCCCACAGGCCTAGTTATAGCAACAAAGAAACTGAAAACATAAGAAGATGGACTTTGATTATGGTTTTTTTCCCAAAGCAAATACGTTTTTTTTAAACTCAAATGTAGTGCAGATTACATTTTGTGTTTATCACTGCCACTTACAAATGGATATTTACTTCCTTTAAATAGTGGCTTTGATACAGAGCCCTCTTATTAAACCTAAAGATAAATAAAGCAGCATGTGCTGCAAGGGTGATATAAAGTGGAAACTTATAGAACACTTCAACAAAGCTAGTGTGAGGTAGTGTTATATAAAAAGAGCCTTCTTTTATCACTGAACTTTCCTAAGTATTTATTAGGCCCTCACCACACCTCGTCAGTGTAATTCTGATTATTGTATTTACATGCATGGCTTTCTATAGTATGTTAGAAGCAAGAAGGGCACTTTGTGGCTGAAAGCTTGTCTAACTTCTTTCCCACCTATACAGTTGGTCCAATAAAACATATCATGAAAAACCTATCATAAAATGAAAAAATGTATCACAGAAGAACTAGGGGTCACAAAATGAAACTAATGAAAACTAGCAAGAGGAAATTCTTTTCCACACAGTAAGCAATGAACGTGTGGAACTCAATGCCACCAGGTGTTGTGGAAGCTGACAGTTTAACCAGGTTCAAAAAGGGATTGGGTAAATTCTTTGAGGAAAGGGGCAGCAGTAGCTATTGAGCATGGGAGTTAGAATCAGAATCCAAACAGCCTCTGAATCAGAACTTCCTAGACCTAAAATGCTGGGGGTTGCAAGTGAGAGAGGAACAGTGGAAAAAACCCTGGACAGCCCCAGTTCACTGTTCCTTTCAGCATCCACTCTATGCACTGTATGACATGCCTTTTGATATGCCATTCTGGACAGTGGGTCAAAGCCCACCAAGTAGAGCTATAAGTCCCCCTTCCACTGTATTACACAGGATACTGGGCAAGATGGACTTATGGACTGACCCAGTAAATGGAAGTTGTTATGTTCTTAACCTTTGCTTTTCACATATTTCCTGGACCATAGCTACTACAGCAACACTTCACCCCCACTTTCTGCACAATGATAATAATTGATTTGTCTTACTATTGGATTAATATTACAAGAGATTTACTCTAGTTCAACACCATTGAAATTGAATGATATAACTGGGCATGTCTACATGAGATGCTAACTGTACAGTCGCTAATAACTTCACAAGACGCTAATAACACTGAGCAATAGAGCACCACAGGGCAGACAGTGCTAATATGCTACTGTGCAGTATTATTAGGCTACTGTGCAGTAGCATCACTGAGAAGGCATTCACCACTGCTGCCATGCAGTAACTCTGGTTACTGTGCATTTATCTAGTACTTGGTTATACAACTGCTAAATTAAATGCACAGTAACCACTGTGCATTAATGAATGTGTAGACATGAACAACATAACCGAGAGGAAATTTGAATATTTGGTCCAGGTATCTAGCATCTTTACTATGACTGAAGAGAGTAACAGAATAAAAGAAATGTGAGAGGCAAGGATTTCTTTGGGTGATATGTTTATTGGACCAACTGGATATCTGGGATAGAGTTAGACACGTTTTCAAATTCTTCTTCGGGTCTTTCATTCAAAAGCTTGTCTAACACTATCCCAGGTATGCAGTTAATCCAATAAAAGAAATCACTCAAAGAAATCCTTGCCTATCGCATTTCTTTTATCCTATTACTCTGTTCAGGCATAGTCGAGTTGCTAGATACCTGGACCACGGATTCTAGTTTCTGAAACTCAATTCCTGGACCATAGGGCTACCGCATCACTCTGACACAACTAGAATAAAAGGTAGAAATGTTTACACTAGATTACTCTCTCAAGAATGAAATGCAAACAGGCTAATTTGCCCCCTTTCAATATTTTTGTCAATAGTTCATTGATATAAGGATTCTTGCCTTTTCATTTACAATACATAAAACAAATCTATATTTTTTAATAATAGGACATGGATGCTTGGGAGGCTAACTATCAAATGAATGATAAATCTGGTACCAGTACTTTCAGATTTGAAGCTGAATGGCAGGTCCAGAAGTATTTAATAATTTAGCATTTAATATAGTAATTAATGATATGTAGTAATTGCAGTATTTATTAATTGTGGTTCAACTTTACAGTAATCTTTGACTTTCATTAATTAACAAAGATAGTAAGTATTAGATAACAAAACAATCTCATAAACCCATTACTTTTGTTATTTATTTACTAAGAACAATCCATGTGCTTACCATTGTACAATCTGAAGATAAAGATATGATCTCTGAACCAAAGAGATAATAAATACTTAGAAATTACAGTAACAATCACTACATAAAACTTTAAGATAGACCAAAATACAGAAGACATGTAAATCCTGAATTTTCAATATTAGATACATAAGGTTACATAAGATTACATCCATCAGGATATATGTGGTATTTATAACATTTCACATGCAAATGGCTGGATCATATCTAGCTACTAACTTGCTTGTACAATTACATAAGCTGGATTTACAATTCAGTAACCAGACAAGACTATCGGGCACATTTTGTGTATGTAAAATTGTACATGCCTAATTTTGAAAATATGAGCATCCATCAAATATGTTTTCTGGTCATTTGATGGCCCAGTGTCAAAACCATGTAGATTTTTAAAATTATTATGTTGTTTAGCCACTACTAGGCTTTGCCAAAAGGGGATATATTTGTGGTGTTATATAGTCATTCATCCTGAATCACAGATTATGTTTAGGAGTCATAAATCATTTTCTTCATAATATAAGACATAGTAACTAGCAAATGAATGATTAGTGTAGTATTTGTAAAATTTGGGCTGAATGCCATATCCAGAAGTATTAGAAGGTGCTAGTACATGTGACGATCGTCACCATATACAGATGACAAAAATTTCCTTTGTGTGGTTTAATGTCATCACACAATGCATGTGTGTGATGTTTGGGGGTTTCAAATGAGTTTGCAATACTGCAAACTAAACACATCCCCATGTAGTTTAGTTTGCAATGCTGCAAATTGCAACAGAGCAGCTGGCAGCTTACCTCACAGCCATGGGAGAAGCAGGCAGTCTCTGCCCCAAAAAAGGATCAGGCCTTTTGCCACTTCTCCCTTAAGTAGGTGCCTGGCAGCTGCAGGTGCCTGCTGAAGGCAGAAGTGACAAGTATTCCCCGTTGACCTCCCCTAATAAATTTCATAGATTCATAGATTCATAGATGTTAGGGTCGGAAGGGACTTCAATAGATCATCGAGTCCGACCCCCTGCATAAGCAGGAAAGAGT
>NW_005841961.1:519989-520419 GCF_000455745.1 Alligator sinensis | reverse complement strand
AACTGCGGTCTGACCAGCGCCCGATAGAGGGGAAGTATCACCTCCTTGGATCTATTCGTCATGCATCTGCTGATGCACGATAAAGTGCCATTGGCTTTTCTGATGGCTTCGTCACACTGCCGACTCATGTTCATCTTGGAGTCCACTAGGATCATGTCCTTCAACTTAATTGAGAGCAGGGAGTTATGGGAAGAATGACAACGCTCAGTTTGGAGGTGGCAAATGGCTCACCTGTCCAAAGAGATGGGGCAATTGGTGAGAGTCATATCCTGCCTAGGTCTGAGTTCTTCCTGCTTTAGAGGAAGGGAGAGGGGGACCCAGAGAGAACAGACACAGAATAGCCTGCTTCTTCCTTGCAGGCAAAGGTAGCTCATGCCCTACAGACAACAGCCGTTGTTCACATAGGGAGGGGAGATACCGTTTTGCCCAA
>NW_005841961.1:499171-519665 GCF_000455745.1 Alligator sinensis | reverse complement strand
AAATGTGAGCCTTGATAATTTTTTCAAAGACTTTGCCAAGGATGGAGGTGAGACTGACTGGCCTATAGTTGCCCAGGTCCTCCTTCCTCCCCTTCTTGAAAATGGGAACCACATTGGCCCTTTTCCAGTCCTCTGGGACTTGGCCTGTGCGCCACGAGCGTTCAAATATTTGCGCCAGTGGCTGGGGAATGTGCTGCTGCCTCTCTACAATCCCAGTGAGAGACTTGTCGTGCCCCTCGCTTAGGAACACTGAGGACATTTAGGAACACTTAGGAACACTTAGGAACATTTATAGGCAGCCACAAGATCTCCCCTCAGCTGTCTCTTGTGAAGGCTGAAAAAATTCAGCTCTCTCAACCTCCCCCCATAGGGTCTATCATGAAGGCCGCTAATCATGCGAGTGGCCCTCCTCTGGACCCTCTCGAGATTCCCCGCATCCCTCTTGAAGTGTGGCGCCCAAAACTGGGCACAGTACTCCAACTGCAGCCTGACCAGTGCTGCATAGAGGGAGAGCATCACCTCCTTCGTTCTATTAGTCATGCACGACAAGGTGCGATTTGCCTTGTTGATGGCCTTGTTATACTGCCAGCTCATGTTCATCTTGGAGTCAATTATGATTCCCCCCTGCCACTTACCCTTGGGTCCAGCTCTAGAGCTGTAGGCTGTGCTTCCATTCCAGTCTGGGCCATGAAGCTTTGGCTCCAGTCCTGCCCCATCACAATTGGAGGATATGGGAGGAATGGGGATCTGAGACTTTGGGAGTGGTAGGCACAGGGAACAAGTGGTGGAGGTGGACAGGTAGCAGGGACAAGTTGTGTGGGGGACAAGGAGCTGGGGTAAAGCTGATTGACTCCACTCCACCTGCCTCCTCCACTCCCTGCTCTCCTACTGCCTCCTCCACTGCCTAACCCACTACTGCCCCCCCCATTTCCTGTCTTCCTGCCACTACATTCCTCATTGCAGTGTCAGGAGGGATGAATTTAAGATGACCATTTAATAATTAGATACTATGCATAGAAAATTATAACAGTTATAATTTTTCCATGTATAGAATCTAAATATTTGGGGATCATTTTTAATTCAGAGTCATCTTGGCTTCAGATAAGTACAGTCATTAATTTTAGTAATTGTGGTTCAAATTTACTTTACATTTACTTTCATTTTCATTAATTAACAAAGACAGGACAATTTAGGGTACCAAAACAACCATGTTTGTTATGGTGTGCATATGTATACATAAATGCACACTCACACAAACATCATGACATATGGCATGTATAGTACCACGTACTATCTTGCACATTTATATTGCTCAAAAGATAATAGCAACTAAATGAAAGACAACATTACCTAGTGGTAGTTCCATGTATTGGGATTAAAGAACTAGTTTTTAAATAAATATTTGATAGCTTTATGTCTTATATAATACCTAACATACTTGACATGGAATCCTGGCCCAAATGAAGCTGATATCAAAATGACATCTTCATGCAAAATATAATGGATAAAATCCTGCTTCATTGAGTCAGTGGGAGTTTTGCCACTTACTGCATTGGCAACAGAAATGTATCCCTTATGAACATTGGGACATAGGATTTATTGCTATGCCATGGTTCACTGGTTCATGTAGCTTAGTATTTTGCATCTATCAGTTTTCAATAACACATGCTTCCAAGGAAAGTGTAACTTAGTCAACTGTGCAACACTGTAGGGGCATCTGCATGTGCACATTTAATGCACATTAGCGCAATTTAAGGTGCCTTAAGGATATGCATCTACACATGCTTACCCTTAATGCACCTTAAAAATAGTGAATTTAGGCTAATAACGCCTAAATTTGATACCTGCAAAAGCAGGTATTAAATTTAGGCACATTAAAGCGTGTGCAGATATATTAAAGAGCATTAATGCAGTGACTTTAAACTCCCCTTCCCCAGGGCTGGGCTGCCTCTCTGGTAGCCCCTACCTGCAGCTGCAGGCTACAAAAACCTATGGCCATTTTGTTCCCTGGGGCACACTTCATAGGATCTTGCAAATTGAAGGTCCTGTTTGCCCCCTGGACAGGACACAGGCTTTTGCTTCTAGTCCTGTCCACTAGCCAGAAATCCTGCTTGGCTACAGGTGAGTGTTGCAAAGGGCTGCAGCCTGCTGCTCCCCTGCCCAGCCCTGGGATCTCCCCAGGGCTGCTGGCTGGGTGTCTCTAGCAGCAGGGCCAGCACCTGCTCCCTGCTGCTTCTCACCCCCAGCAGTGTCTACTGTGTTTGCAGGTCCTGTGCCACATTTGCCTCTGCTGTGCAGCTTAGAGTCCCTGGTTATGCCCCTGTGCTGGGTGCTGCAACCAGCTCACCAGGGCGAGCCACACAGGGACAGCTACACAGGGGCCTAGAGCTGGTGTGGGACATGATGTCCTCCCTGTCCTCCTTGTCAAGGACCAGCCCCACCTGTGTGTGCATGCTGAAGCCCCCCACCCGGGGGCCCAACTGGAGCCAGGAGGAGGTACATAACCTCTTGGTGCTCTGGGGCAGTGCAGAGGCAGTTTGCATAGGGCGTACGCTCAAAAACCCACATTTATGAGACCCTGTTGGCAGGATGCATGAGAGGGGCCACTCCTGGATGGTGCACAAGTGCTGTGTGAAGATCCAGATTTGCAGGCACGGTGGGTGGCCATGACCAACCACAACTGTCAGTCCGGTCATGCCGCAAGGCCACACTCTTCATGTGGCAGCTGACCAACATTTTGGGGCAGCAGGGTCAGCACCATGGCCAGCAGAACTATGGGGTGCTGGTTGTGACTTGCAGGGGCCGGACTGGAGCAGCAAGGTGCTGGGCACTGCTGGCAGGGGAAGAGGTGGGGCGGGCACTGCTGGCAGGGGGAGAGGTGGGGCGGGGTAGCCCTGGTACAGGGATGCTGGGTGGGTAAGGAGGGAACTGCTGCATGCTGCCCCTGTGCTGGGATTGCCAGGGATCAGAGCTTCCAAGATGGCTGTCAGGTGCTGGCAACTGGCTCTGGCTTCAACATGGCTTCCAAGCATTGGCAGCCATGTGGCTGGAGGTCGTGTGTGTGTCGTCCCCTCTCCCCCTCCTCCCATGGCCACAGGGGCACACGGCAGGGCTGGAGCGACTCAGATTAGTCCCAAGTCCCAACACATGTAGACACCTGCCAAAAATCACTTAATGTGCATTAGCTTAATACTCATTAAATTTAAGTGTGCTTATTTGCACATGTAGACATGCCCTGTAAGTACAGGAGTAATTTTTTCTGATCCCTGTATTGAGCAGCTTATGCCCTAAGCATTTCAATTTGATCATACTATAAAAATATTCAGAATACAGCATAAACTCAATTCCTCATTTCACATTCAGAAATGTCTTATTACAATAATCAATTGTTATTTTTTAGGGAGACAAGGTAAATGTATCACAAGGCAAATGTGATATCTTTCATTAAACCAATTAAATAATTGGAAAAATTGTTCTTTACAAACTTTCAGGTACAAACACCCTTCTTCCGGCATAGGCAAAAATGCTTGCAAAAAACAATTTTTTCAACTATTTAATTGGTCTAATAAAAGATATCACATCTACCCAAAGGAACTTGTCTGCCTGTGTCCTTAGACCAACACAGCTACAACCAACAGCATTCCTTTGTTAAATATCCAGTGTTCTACATGCAGTACTTTTATCTCTAACTACCACATAACCACACCATAAATCCTATGCAGATGTCTTGTTAAATTACACCTATGTAAATGGTAAGTATTGCTTTGTAAATAAACTGCTCCTGTTTTGCATTTTAAAACGAAAATGTGTTGTACTGCTTAGATGGTTTCATTTATTCTGTGTGATCTTTAATTAGGATCATTTACAAATCAAGAGGCAATGACATTTTTATTTTTTATGATAATAGAATCTCTAAGAAAATAAAATTATTTTATTTGTCTCAAGGTTAGAGAATCATTATCTGGCTTCTTGTTACTGATGTATCTACACACGTCATAAACAACAATGGAATTAGCTCTCAGCATGTCACTCATGTATTGTTACACCATGTTACAGATGGGGAGAGATTAAGGGCCATAATTTTCTATTCTTATTAACTTTAACAACAAAATGTGTGTGTGGGGGGGGAGGGGGCTTTGTGAAATTGTGGGGGGCAGTAGGTGTATGTGTGGTTTTGACCTCAGGGTGTGGGGAGAGGTTCCCCGCTTGCCCTGGCAGGATGTGGAGTACTTGGGGTCAGGAGTAAGGGGCAGCAGCAGGGCTGAGGGGGGTGTGGCTTGGGATTGAGGGAACACACATACACACACAGTATCCAACAGGTAAGTCTGGTGAGTGGCAGTGGCAGGGGGAGAGAGAAGGGGCAGGAGGGGCAGATCAAGGCCCCCACAGTGATGGAAGGAGTGGGGCAGGGGCAGGGGTTGGGGTGAATGGGGCCTGGGGCTGGGGCAGGTCATGGGACGGAGCTGCAGGTGGCTCATCCAGAGGCATAGGGAGGTCACCGCTCCCTGCCACTGCACTCACCCCTGGGGAAGGCATGGGGGGCATGTGCCCCCTGGATTTGTGCAGAGGGCAGAGGTGGGCTGTCTGCTGTGGGCTAGGACTCTATGCCTTGCCGTCTTTGCCCCAGGAGCCATGCGCTGGCCACGCTGCACATTCCATGCCCACCCAGTGGCAGGAGGCACAACATGGCATTGTGTAGCTCCTGGAGCAAAGGCAGCAGGGTGCAGAGCCCCAGCCCACAGTGGGCATCCTGCTTCTGTCCTGTGCCACAAATCTGGGGGGACATATGCTCCTATGACTCCCCTGGGGGTGCACACAGTGGTGGGGAGCCACGTCCTGTTGTCTTCTCCCCCTCCCCCCCGTACCCTGGATGAGCCACCCACAGCTCCGTCTCACAACCTGCCCTGGGGAGCCCCATTTACCCAGCCCTGCTCCACTCCCACCTTCACCATGGGGGCCTTGATCTGTCTTGATCCTGATCTGTAAAATGTCTTGGGCTACTTTTCCTTAATGTCAGGGACTGTCCTCAGGACCAGGTTCCATCGCTTTTACTTCTATTGAGTAGTATCCATGAGCACACAAACAAGTTATTATGAAGTATGTGAGTATGGGACTTTACAGTGCGCCAGCTGTTCTTTGCCAAGTGTCTGGGTCACAGCTAGGTAAACTTGCCCTTACTGATCTCTTAGCCCATACCCTAAGGAAATTATAGGATGGAAATAAGGGTGGTAGAATCCTGCCCTTGAGGAAGCTGCCTAGTTTCAGACAGGAAAGCTAAGACTGACTTGGAAACTGAACCCAGAACCACTGAGCCTAGTCCTGTCCACATAATGGGTTTTCCTCTTATCTCATGTCTTTGATGCGCCATTGAGCTATTTAATTTTCCTATAGAGAATCCAGTTCACGGTTTAATTTGTTTTTGTTATGCTATAAATATATAATGGCAAACTAAGCAGACTGTGATGAAGAAGCATAAACACTCTGTCAGTCTATATCTGCTCACTTTTAAGGTTGCATGAAGATTTGTGAACTCTTTTTTTTGCTGTGAATACTTTATGCCTATACAGTGCTGTATGTGTTTATCTTGCCAGGCAGAAAGTGTTCACACATAAAGAAGAATACATCTAGGAATGTCAGACATAAGATTCATTCCCATGCTTTATTTATCTATGAAATTCTTAGCATAGCACAATTTCTGACAAACGGGCAGATATCAATGATGATTGTTTTTTGATCTGCCAGCTTCAGTTAAGTGGTAACACTGATTAGTTTTTCTTTCCAAGTAAATAGTATTATTGATAGGAGCTAGACTGACAGATCTGGAGACAAAAGTTATCTCTTCATAGAATGTAGTAACTTTCAATTTCTATTAATTTGTTTCACTCCTGTGTTGAAGAGATTGTTTGGTTGGTAGTTTATGTCCTGCCCTCACTCAGGATCTGATTTTGTTGCATTTGAAGTAATTGATAACACTTCTTTTAACTACAGTCAGAGGGGCAGGCCCTCAGTAGCTAGGTCTTTGTGGCCCATTACACTTAGGTCATATTAACTCCACTTAAAATGCTGGAGTGCCTATACATGTGCTCAAGGGTGGGATGGAGCCATTTTAATTAGAGCGGCTCCCCAACAGCTGCTTTAATTAAAATGACTCTCCATCATTTGTATTAAGGCCCACTACCCCACATTTAAAAATGGTCACTGGGCACTTTAAATAACGCCCATTCAATGAGCTTAATTAAAGCAGTCTCTCGGCCATTTTACAATGCAGGGGCCCAATACGCGTGACGCCGAGGTGATGTTGTAGTATTCTAATTAGAACACAGAACAGACTTGATTAATTGAGTCTGTTCCAATGCATTCTAATTAGAATGCAAACCAGCACGTCTATAGGCAGCCTAGCTAGTGTGCGAGTGTTCAAGCAGTAAAACATATATTAAATCCCCTTATATAGAAGCACAGTTAGTATGATTCACAGGAGCAGCATTTCCAGAAGGTATTAAATAACATGCATTCAGCTTTTGTAGGGGTGTTAGTACACTTAGTATTGCATTTAGACAATACTAACTCTGTGGGATGTTACATGGTATTAAAATTGGGACATGCTGTGAGAAGGTGCACATTAAGGGCATTTATACAAGTGCTCTGGAAGTGGGGGAGGGGGCACTTTAATTTTAGAGCGACCCCGAGAGTTGGTCTAATTAAAGTGCTTGGATCATCATATGTATCAGTGTCCCCACATTTGAAAAAGGCAGAAGGGGTGCTTTAACTAAAGCTTGTCAAACGAGCTTTAGTTAAAGTGCCCCCACCTTCATTTTTCAGCACAGGGATGCTGATTCAAGTGATGCTGCAGTCTACTGGAGCATGGTATTTACCACACTAGAGCAGACTCGATTAATCAAGTCTTATCAGATGCACTGGAATTGCATGTGCGTTGGAGCAGCCTCGCTGCACATATATAGGCACCCTAAGGGTTCATACCATTTCTTGCCTTCACAACTCTGACGTGCCACTAGAGGCTAGAGAGCAGGGCTGTGGCTAGGACCTGGACTCTATCTCTGCTCTGGATCCGGTATGGTGGGGCATTGGAGAGTGGGATTGTAGAGGCAGGAGCATGAAGCTGGGCGGTAAAGAGGCATGGGAGCTGTGGCTTCCTTCCACAGACCGCTGGGTTCCTGTCTTGGGGTGTAATGTAGTGGGATAGGGCTGTTCTGCTATTCTCTACTGAACCCTGCTAATCTGATCCCAGGCTGCCTGACCCAGTCTCAGCCACCTGCACCCAGTCTTCCTCAGAGAAGACTGTGCCTTCCACCCCAAGCTGGGCAAAAACTGCAGACAAGTTCAATTAACCTTGGTTACTTAAGGTTAATTGAAGTTTTCCCATGTCGCTTGACCTATTTCCCCGCTAAGTATCACTTGCTTTTCCCAGCCAGGCAGCGTCATGGGGGCTGTGGCTTCCCTCTGCACGCTCCATTCCTAACCTGGGGTTGGGAGGGAGGGAGGGAGCTGTACTACCAGTTAGGCCCCGGGGTTTAACACGGTGGGCACATGGAACTGTAGGGAGCAGGGAAGCATGCTTCCTCATAGCTCTGTACTACTGCTGCACTAAAACCCAACAGCTCTGCTCCCATCACAGAACTGTTGGGTTATGGAGCCATGTGGAACAGGGCAGTATGCCATAGCCCCTATACCTCTCCACCTCTGATCTCCATGCTCTGACTGCTGCAGCTTCCTTCTGGCAGTGGCAGGGCCTCACCTGTTTCTGGGCAGTAGCACTCCCTGCGTAGTCGAGTTTGGGAGGGTAGAAAGTTTATTCATAGAGCAGGAGTGACGGAGAGTTAGAAGCAGTGTGTCCTGGGATGCTGGAAGATTGCAGATTGCTTGTTTTATCTCCATGGAGTAGACTGAAGTTACCATAATACAAGCTGGGTAGTACAGCCCAGAGTTAACCCTTGCCTAAAATGGCATAACTTCAAGATGCTCAGAGGACACTTAACACAAGTTAATGAGATACAATGTGAACATCCGCACGTTATAAGTGCTCTTAGTATGATCTAAGTGTAATGTGTACCTTCATCTTGGTACTGCTCCACAGAGATTATATGAGCAGTGTTCACTGACTGGTGTAGTGCCAGGGCTGAGACCAACAAACAACACTTGTGTCAGTCCCAGCCCTGGCCCCATAGGAGGCTGGGACTGACATATAGCTCTTTGTTGGTACAAATAGTGATAGTTGTGCCTGGGTGGTTAAGGAAATGGATTAGAAATCCATTGGGGTCTCCCTGCACAGGTTTTAATCTGGCTGACTATGGGTGCACCTGTGGTGCTTGGCTTCGGAAAGAACAAGGAGCAATGGTCTCAAATTGCAGCAAGGGAAGTTTAGGTTAGATATTAGAAAAACTCTCATGAGGAGGGTAGTGAAGCATTGGAACAGGTTAGCCAGAGAGGTGGTACAATCTCCATCCAAGGCTAGATAAAGCCTTGGCTGGGATGATCTAGTTGGGGATGGTTCTGCTTTGAGCAGGAAGTTGGACTAGATGACCTCCTGAGGTCCCTTTCAACCCTAATTTTCTGTAATTTTGTGACCCCACCAGAGCTGGTTTGAGACCCTGGTGGGGCCTGGGATTGGCAAACAGCTGTTTGTTGACCACACAGCTAGCTCCAGCCCTGTCCAGACTGTAGTAAACATTACCATGCAACTGCTCAGAACAAGTTCTATCTTGTAGTAATGCTTACAATAAATAAAACATGTCCTTACTCATTTTGCAAGTTTTGAGCTAGATTTTGCAATGGAAGCATCTGTCCACCAGCATACATTCTAAATGACTGATGTATATCCCAAAGGTCTGCAAATGTCCCATCAGATTGGAATGAGTTACAGCTTCTAGCCACAGTAGACTTAGACCAGAGTTATATCAATGATCTAGTAGTACCATATTGAATGCCATTGTCCAAGCTCTGAGGTATTTTGTCTACTTTCAGAAAGAAAACCTGGAAGTCATATGACACATTCAGGTCTTATGCATGTATGCAATGATTTTATCTTAGATGCGGTGGAAACAAGGAATAAGCATGAGAGAAAAGAGAGGCAATTACTTTTATTTTCTGTGACAAGCAATAGAATTTATGGTTAGTCATTATTCTTATTCATCTACAGAATATAAGAGGAAATTGTTAACTGTGAAACTTCCTCTACCTTTATCTTTTCTAATCTCATGACCTCCATCTTCACACACATTGTATATGATATAATTCCCATCCTACTCAGCTTGTTAAATATTTGCTTTGAAGCCTTCCATGAAATTGTGGTCTGAAATGACACACACAATCTGCTTAACCCAAATAACAATTTGAATGTAGTCTTTAAATGCCAGCAGTACAAAGTTCCACAGGCTCAGTTTTCATTTACATTATGGCATAGACTAAATGAGTTGAGCCAGACTACTGGAGCTTCAGAACTATTTCACAAGCACCAATAATGGTGTTGATTTGAAATCACCCATCTCTACCTTTGAAAGATGGTGGAGTCCAATTAGAATCACTGTTAGTGGCTGTCAAAACTGTGATCCTACCTGATATCTCTGTTGGACAGGTGTTGCTGTTTTAGTTTCCATCATGCAGCCAAAAGGCATAAACTGTAATAGCTACCTGTAGGTTCTGTGAAAATTTTGACTAGATTTAAAAAGAAGCCCAAAGTCATGGGAAGCTGTAAGTCCATCCACACTGTTGATTTACAACATCATTTTCAGTGTACTTCTCATTTTCTCTTTATATCTTCCGTATCAGTAAATCTGTATTCTGTCATCTTTGAAGCCAATCCAGCGCTGCAAGTCACACACACAAACTCGTTTCCTTTCAGCTCTGCTGTTGTAATCCTCACATTTACTTAGTTAACTGATTTATTTAGATAGTTTTAAAGAACCTGTTCCTGCTTCTAGAACATCAGTTATAAAACAAAGCACAATTCACACAACATAAATTTCAGTAGTATTCCCAGGTTTCAGTGCCGCAAACTGTTTCAAATTCAAAGTTCACTGCTTGTCTTCTCATTTGGTAACAGGAGTCATATCCTCAGGTGCATGTGAGCTTTCCCCCTTGTATCCTATGCTTTACTAGGGACCAATTCATCATTTAGCACAAGTTAGAGCAACTTCAGGGCCCACTGCACTGGCTCAGGACTGCCAAAACATACTGCACTGCAGTCACACACTTTCCCACCCTGGCCATAACAGGAGCAGCTGAGCAGCTGCCCCAGACATCCTCTGACGGCAGGGGCACAGAAGCAGAAACTGAGCAGGAGAAAGGCTTAGTCTCAGGAAATCATCATTTCCACCCTCCAGGAATCTTTGCTGATGTGTTTATTTCATCTTCCAATGCAAAAACCGTTCTTTGACCCTCAAAATATTTATTGGAGTTAACCTTGGACCCATTGTATTAGCTACACCTGTGTCTGTTCTCTAGTTCTTTCCTTTATTTTTCAAACTCCAGACTTACTTCTGAGTGATCACCTCCTCTCAGTGGTGAATCATTCTCTCACATGGCCCTCACTAGAGAACTCTCTTCATCTAAATGGCTCTCAATCTATTTTCATGTCTCATATGATAATCCATCCTTTTCCCTGCTCTATGACTTCTTGTCATAGTCATACACATTTTCACAAGGGAAGCAATTGCCTCCTACTACCTGAGTCACCAAGTTTCCCTGACTTAGTCATTTTTCCTGAAATCTCTTATGTATTTCCCTTTTCCTTCTCAGCTGGCATGCTGTACTTTATTTGCATTTGCTTATATAGGTAGTAATTAGATCTACTTAGGCTTCTGGCATAGGTTTTATGTATTATGTACATCAGTCATTTTGAGGCTATGGCCTCTTGGACCTACTAGACTACCTCCTGAGAGGTTTTACTGGTGTTCTAAGGAAAAGTGGCTACTTGGTCACATGGTTCTAAGTTCTGCTTCTGCTGTCTACCTCCTAAATCAGAAGTGGGCAAAATATCATCTGTGGACTGGATCTGGTCCACCAAGGGGTTCTCTCTGGACTGCAGTCAGTCTCTAGGCCCTTCCCAGCTCAGGCATGGGGGATAGCCTGGGCTATGGCATGTGCAGCCAGTCCAATAGCCCCTGGGTGCATGGCAGGGTGGTGGTGGTGTAGTACCCACACTCAGCTTCCTGGCAGCCCCCATAGTGGTGGCAGCTCCTTCTGGCTGCCACTGCCAGGGACACTGCCACCACTGGACCCAGCCCTGCTGCCTGGACACCTCAGTCCATCCTCCCTGCACCCACTGCTGGGAGTGCTATATGGAGCAGGTGGGCAGGGTCACCATGGAGACTGGTCCAGGACCACTGCAGGCAGGTTGCTCTCAGCCAGATGCATGGGATGCAGCTGCAGGCAGGTGGGGAGGGGTGTCTAGGAGCAGGACAGTTGGGCAGGGGCCAGGGCCAGGATCACAGGGCAGTGACAGTGCAGGGTCAGGGCCTGGGGCAGAACTGCAATCTGCTCCCTGCACATCCCTGCTTGCAGAACTGGCACCTGTCACAGAAACAAGCAGGGAGTAGATCATGGCTCTGCCCCAGCGCTTGGCCCCGTGCTGTCACTGCCCTGTGATCCTGGCCTCAGCCCCAACCCCAGCCCTACCTACCTGCCCCAGTCCTAGATGCTGTTCCCTGCCTACCTTGGTCTTCATAGAGACCCCAACCACACACCTGCTCTGTCTGGCACCCTCAGTGGTAGGTGTGGGGTTGATGGACCCAGAGCTATAGATAGAATAGGATCAATTGCCCCGACCCTGCTGTGCTGGGCTGGGTCAGCACCCAGCCCCCCTGGCCCACAGCAGTTCTCCAAAACTCCTTAAGGGTCCTCCAGCCCAAATAATTGCTCACCCTAATTGTCCTAAATTTGCCAACAAGAACACAACATTCATGATATGCTTTTCATGTGAACAATTAATGCCATTGCAAAAGTGATGTTGTTTCCTGTAAGACTGGTTGTGCTTTTTGCAATTGCAAATGAGAAGGGAGGTGGACTGTCTGTTAGGATGTGGTCCACACTATTAAAATGTTAGGAAATCCTATGCTATGCAAAGCTATTTTGGATGCAGTGTCAAGGATGAAAGGGAACCTCTGAGAAGCTGATATCTTGAAAGGTCTATCAGAAGGGAGCTCCACGTATGTGAAAATGCATATGGTACCCAGCCCTTTTGGTCTGTTCACAGAGCTGTTATGACACAGCTGTAGGTCTGGATAAAGTCATTATGAAAATGTCTCTGATAATTAAAATGACACACCAATTTAAGAAGATTTATGTCATGACCTATGGATACAGAAATTTTAGGAACAAAGCAAGCTAATATTTAGAAAGCTCTATCCAGCTGTGTCAAAGAAAAGCCAGGTTGTACATTCCAAAAATAAACTGAACAGTTTTACAATGCTTATTTGAGCACAAAGTTCCTCCCACTGTTTGCTATTATAAAAGAAAACTGCAGGAAGTTTTTCTCTCTTGGTTGCCTATGGTTTTTTCCCTTGTGAGTTGGCAAATTCAGATATTCAAGTGTAGATTTCTTATAAATTTAAAATGAACATTGGCCAGATTCAACTCCTCCCTCTTTTGAAAGCTTTTTTAATGCTTTTTCAGTTTATTAATTTTAGCATACTTGTCAGTCTTCTTCAGACCCAATACAGAATATAACCCATCCATATTAGAATAAAATTTCCATTGTTTTATTTCTAAGAACTAACATTTTGACACATACTAGAAACATGTCTAAGTAAAGTAGTTCAAAGGAACACAGGAAAGAGGAAAACAAATCTTAGAAGAAGAATTAAAGAACAAAAACTAAAAGCGAGAAAGCTGTTGCCCAATCATCATGCAAGCACCAGCTTTATCTCACTTCTGTCTTCTTGTCTTTTCTCACCTGACTCTTCATGTCTGTTCTTTTATCAATGTACTCTGCAAGGAGGGCAAAGCTGCTATAAACTAATGTTTCTATAACAAAGGGCTAATGTTTAGTACTAGTGCTATATTGTGTAGTTCCTGAAGGATTCCAAAATGCTTTGCCAATTGATACATAAACGATTCACTAGGCTAACTTCCATGCCAAGTGAAAGGCAGCCACATCCTGGGAGAAAACATGGCAAGTTTTCATCAGCAACCAGAAATATTACAGAAGGGTTTAGGACATGATGTGAAGGTTATTTTATCCATAGGATATTTAATTAACCAAGGTGAAGTTTGACAGGAAACCAGGACTCAAATAAATTATTCCTGGACATAGAACAAAAGGATTATTAACATCCTTAGTTTTGCATGTCATCAGAAGTCAAGCAGTAATCACACGCCTGGGCATTAGTTTAATGCTGACTCAGACTGCTCACCTTCTGAGTCACCCATGCTGTTCCTGCAACATCTACATATTTACAGTACTGGAAGACTACAATCCAAGTACAGCAACCTGCTTAGCTTGTGAAATTGGACAGAAATGTAACATAAGGCAGCATAACATTGGGCTAGATCTACAGGGCCAAAATCCTACCTCCTTTACAGTGACAATTTTTTTCCTGCATATTGCTGCTATTACCAGGAAAGAATATTAGGTTGAAATAAGGAAATTGTTCCTAACCATTAGTGATTTAGGCTAGAATCTACAGACCCACTTATCTGGATAGACTTCTTCAGAACAACCAGCTTTTTATATAGTATCAGTGTCAGGACAAACACTGCCTAGCCTATTGGAGCCATTACCAGTAATGAGGTATATGTGGCTCAAAGGAGTCTGTGAAATCTAATTAATATGGAAGAAAATTAAGTCAAAATATAGTTACCTGGAAGCACCTGTGGCTAGCATCTACCTGGGCTCCTTTATCTAAATCAGTATGCATTATGAATGACTAGTTACTGGGTTCAATGAAGAAATTACTGGATGAAACTCTATGGGATGTGTTGGAGAGTTCTGAATTTAAGAAGGACCTCTATGGGGTTTTTTCTTCTCTCTTTCATATGTACACACATTTTTGTTAAAGCATTGATTGTGCATGTTTTTGGTAGTTGTTGTTCAATGGTCATATTAGGAAATCAATATTATCATCTTCAGAATAGCTTGTAATAAAGGGTCCTTTTGGCATATTTATGAATCTATCAATTATTTTTCAGGAACGGTAATATGTATGGTCTGGAGCTTCCATGCTTGAGAGTTCCTGGTCTTCTAATTTATGGACATCCTAACATGCCTGAACTGAAGACTAAGCTTGTTTTATTTCACGCTGCTTGAAAAACCCTTCTTTTGTTTGTAGAGCTCTTCTTACTTCAATACTGCCAGTGGAGATGTCAAGAGGAATTCTCAGTGCAAACAAAACAGCATCAAAAGTATTGAGTCACTGGTAGTCGCCAAGAGCTATAGTCTTATTTCCAGCGCAAGCTGTACATCGAGTCAGAAAGAAAGAAAAGTGTTGAGAAGCAGCCAAAGAGGCAAATTTGTAAAACTTTTCTGCTTAATTTGGTATTATTGGCATTTGCTTTGTAAAGATAGATTGGTAAAATTAAATGCATTTGTAGGTGAAGAAATCAAGAAGAAATGCAAGCTGCTCCACCTTGGGAGAAAAAACCTGCATCCTACTTATAGGCTCAGTAGTGCTATACTCACTAGCACCATGACGAACATAGACTTGGGGGTCATGACTGAACACAAGATAAACATGAGCCACCAATGCAATGCCACAGCTGGCAAAGTAAATAAAACTCTGGCTTGCATCTACTGATGCTTCTCAAGCAAGACCCAAGAAGTCATCCTCCTGCTTTACTCGGCGTTGGTGAGGCTGCAGCTGGAGTACTGCATCCAGTTATGGGCTCCACAATTCAGAAAGGACATGGAAGAGTTTGTGAGAGCCCAGAGGAGAGCCATGCACATGATTAGAGGTCAAGGGAACGTGCCTTGGTGGTAGCCTGTAAATAGATAAGTGGTGTGCATGAGGAGCTGCGAGAACATCTGTTCACCAGGGCACCCCAAGGGAAGACAAGGTTTAACAGTCACAAACTGCTGGAAGACCGTTTTAGACTGGACACAAAGAAAAACTTCTTTACAGTCCAAGTCTCCAGACTCAGTCTGGAATACACTCCCCCCAGAAGTGATGCAAGCACCTACTCTGGATACCTTTAAGAAATGCTTGGACATTTATCTTGCTGGGGTGATCTGACCCCAGCTGACTTCCTGCCCCTTGGGCAGGGGGCTGAACTTGATAATCTCGCAAGGTCCCTTCCAGCCCTAATGTCTATGAAATCTATGTATCCAGTTAATTCCCAACAAGTTCCAAGCAGTTGCTGTTATGCACCAATTATTCAGCAGAGAAGAAATGTATTTTGCATCTGATAGAATCTTAATATCAGGCAGGATTCAGAGTATGAATTAAATCATTTCTTCAGCTTCTGTGGTCAAAGAATTTTATCTTTTCAAGTGTTTGGGAACTTGAACTTGGGAAGCTGCAGAGACAGAAATCTCTCTTCAGGTGAAGAGTTTGGAAGAACAGGAAATTAGACTATTTCCCCCAAGAAACTTTAGGTAAATCATAATTTCAGCCTGGGTATCAGAACTGCTCTCACTATCTATGTTTCTTAGTAGGAGGCAAATATATCTTAAATATGTTTCTTTGCCGGTAAAGATTTTCTGTTTCCGTACACTATAAGCTTCTATCTGTCTTTAACCAATTTGCCTCAGGCTCTACAGGGGACCCAAACATCCAGGGGCACAGGGAACTGGAACCATGAGCACAAGGCATACATTGTAGAAGCAGGGTGTAACCATGCTGCTGCCCCTTCCCCCAGATCTGCCCTGGGGCGGGGAGGGTGGCAGGTGGAAGAGAGAGGGGGTGGGGGGATAATAAGAAAGGAATACAACAAAGAGCTACATTTTAAATTCAAGTCTTTCAAATACATAATGAGCAACAACAGGACTTAAAAATAAATAAATCTGTATTATAAATCTGATAGCTTATCAAAAAGCACAGATCTGGCCAGGGAGCAGGAGCTCTTGATAGGGGAGACCTTCCTGCCACTACTGCCCCTAGGCAAGCCTGGCTCCTTGCACTGCCACTCACAGAAACCCTAGCTGGAAAGGGGCAGGAATGGGCCTGGGGCTCCTCCTCTAAGGAAGCAGGGTGTAGACAGTCTGCCTTAATGCAGAGACCTGGGGCTGGGTCAAAGGGCAGGAACCATATACCAAAATCAGAGGGAAATCCAGAAGCAGAGTCCAGAACATAGTTCAGGGTTAGGATCTGGGGATCAAGTGCCAAGTACCAGTCCAAAGGGCAATCCACATGGCAAAGTCCAAAAACAGAGCAAAACCAGGGTCAAGAGCCAGAAAACAGGTCCACAGGGAAATCCAAAGCTGAAGTCCAGAAATAATTTTTTAAAAAGGGTCGGGAACCAGGAGACTTGCCACAGCAGAACTGTTAAGTGGCCAGCAAGCTCAGGGTCCCAGCTGATGTTATATGGATAGCCAGCACTGTCAACAGCCGGTCAGGATGCTCGCAGTTCCTAAACAGGGACAGAGTTCCTTAGCTGACGTTTACAGCAGGTATGCCTGCTGAGGTATGTGGCCAGGCTGATCTGCCTGATCAGAGTCCCTGACACTTCCTGCCCTGAAATCAGCTGGGAATAATAGCAGCAGCAGGTGGGTCCCCTGCTTCATGCACCCAGAGGTAAGCCCTGCTGGAAAGGAGGAAGAGGGAGTGGAAAGGGAGAGGAGGTGCCTCTTTTGGAGGGGAGGGGGTACCAAGAATGCATGTATGGCAAGGAACTTACCTGCTTCAGAGACACAAAAAAGTCTCTGGCACCTGCTGCCCAACTCCATCTGTCTGCTGGGGAGTACGGGGTGGTTGCAACCACCCCTGAGCCACTGGTGGCATCTCCTGCACCCTCATTTTTTGTTTCAGTGGCAGGGTTAAAAAAACAGTGCAAACAGGAAATACATATTTTTTAAAGTAGTATTTAATTTTGCAGCTTCTGGTCTTGATCATTTTCCATTGAAAAAGTGCTTTGATTTAGCAAGCAGTTATAGTCAGAAAGAGCTATTTTACCTCCATTGTCTATGACAGATTGATGAAAGGTATGAAGCTGGCAAATATTGTGTGATTCAGCTTCATATATCTGTGTTACAGTTCTAAATAACAATAAAAGGACCTTTAAAGGAAATGGTATTTTTGAGAACCGTGGAAAAACAAGCAGGATAATAGAAAGAAAAAGGATGGGAGAAAAAATAGAAAAGCTTTTGGACTGATAGAGCCAAACACTTCATTACAGCCTCTACATCCTCCACCAGGTTTAGTGTTATTTGGCTAGATGGCCTTTCATGCTGTACTCTAAGCATGGGTCTCTGACTATCTCTTTATTATGGTGTGACAAAAACACTTTCCATTCCTGGGCCCAATTTTAGATTTTGTAAACAAAAGGAAAGTTTTATAAAGCCCAGAGCAGAAATTCAATTTCACTTCAAATATATATATATAATACCATGTCACTGGGAAACCAAGTGCGACAGCACTCAACAGGTTTGTGAAAGGCACAATGTAGGACAGACCAGTCTTATTTCATTGAAATCAAAAAAGCGTAACTTGATGAAGCCTGTGTCAATGAAGGCAGGCAAGCAGCTGCCTTGAGATACAGAATATATTGAAAAAACCCTCTTATCCCTAAATAAGGAGAAAGATAGGGAGGGGGGAAAAGGTCCTAAAATGGTCATACCAAGTTGCCTTGTGTGCAGCAAGAACTTAGGCTGGGAGGAGGCATGAAGGAAAAAGATGTCATCCTAGCTCAAATGCTAAAACCCATCTGGGTTTCTAGAACCACAAGAAATGAGAGGAATTAGAAAAGGAACAGAAAGAAAAGAAGCCCTGAAAAGGGTCTTTGAGGCACAGATAGGCGGCAGAGCAACCTAATGAATAAGTGTTCTGTCTCTAGCCAAGGGAGGCTGGTTGAAGGGCCCTGGGACATTTACTGTGCAGTTGACTAATTAACCATTCAGTAAACGTTTCAGCATCTACATGTGCACCCCTATTAGGGCACATAAAACCATTCTTGTCCTACCCTGCTGAGGAGGTTTTTTTGTACACAGCAGGGCACATGTAGACACTGACCCAGCTGGTTGGGGCATGAGGGTGCTTCAGTGAGAGGGATGCCTGCAGGCTAGCCCTACACTTAAGCATCCTCATGCCCCAGCCAGCCCCTCCGCAGCACACTGAGCCCAGTTGGAGTAGCCCCAGGCTGGCAGGGTGACCCCCGGAGCCGCCTGCCAGTCAGGGCTGCTGCAGCCTGGCTCAATGCGCTGTGGTCCGGGCACACGTGTAAACTGCGCACTTCGGAGCTTCCCAGGAGCAATAAACTCCACAGTTTATTGCTGCATATTAATGGCTCATGTAGATGTGCCACCTGAGAAGCAGAAAGGGGTAGGAGGAGGGGTGGAGCTGTAGTGCACCCTATGGAGAAATCCATGTTTACCTCCAGTAGAAGGTAAAATCTACTTTTACTCTGTTTTTCCATGGGAAATGGAAAAACTGGATCCCTGGTCATCAGCATATTGATGACACCTCACTCCAAATCTCCATACAATCTCTAATGTACACATTGTACAGCGGACGGACCGAGTGGAGGGAAGAGGGTGACAAGATGAAGCCCTAGAGGACCTTACAGGAAAGGTGCAAAGGTGATGATGAACATTCACCTATCACTACCCTCTGGCTTCTTCCTGCTAGGGAAGAGCAGGACCAATTTAGAGCAGTCCTGCAAACATCCACCAGGTCAGGTAAAACACTTTATCAGCACCTCACAGTCAATTGTATCAAAAGCTGCTGAAAGATCTGGTAAGATCTTCAGGGCACAATTTACCCTGTTGATCTCTAGAGTTCTGGACTCCCATGAGTCTCCAGGGTCAGCGTGTCAGTGGGCACAGAATTCAAGTGTGGATTAAAAATCCAGTTTCATTCACATAAAAAAAAGACTCTCTGGTATACAGACCAATGTGAATCTAAAGTAAATGCACTGAAGTCAATTGCTCTAGATGCAGTGGAGCACTTAAAACAAAATTCAGTTCAGAATAAATATCTCAATCGATGGGCACATCTACATATTAAATTAGTGCACTTCAATAAACTCTGGCCCCATTTGTGTCACTTTGTATTGCTCCTGGGTGCAGCATCTTCATGTGCACCTGGGACAGCAGCACATTGAGCTGGGGCAGAGTAGCCCTGGCTGGCAGGGGGCCAGGGGATCAGCCTGCCCATCTGGGGCTGCTCCGTCCGGGCTCAATGTGCTGCAGAAGGGCTGGCTGGGGCACAAGAGTGCTACAGTGTGGGGCTAGCCAGCAGGCAGCCCCTGCACTGTAGCACCCTCATATACCAGTAAGCCCTGGTCACCGTCTACATGTGTGTTGCAATGGTGTCAATTACAGTGGAGTCGCATCTTCGCGGGAGTTAGGTTCTAAAGTCAGCGCATAAGGTTAAAATCGCGTATAGTCAAAATTACCTGGTCCCAGCTTGGCGACTGGTGCCTCCTGGGTCTGGGGGGCACCCAGGGTCCCTCTGTGGCCGATCTGATTGCCGAGCGGGGGCGGGGGGGGCCCTCAGCGTGCTCCCTGGAGGACCTGGAAGTGGACCGGAATGGCGGGCGGAATCGCCCGCACCATTTAAATTGTTATTTTTCTCTTTTTTTTTTTTTTTTTGCCAAGCACATATAGTTGAATTCTTGTAAGTTAAATGCATGTATGATGCGACTCCACTGTACTCTGCTGTAGGATAGTACTTGTCCTAGACAGTACTATCCTAGGGCGGAGTTAATTAGTTTACTACATCCGAACAGTGTCGCATGTGTAGGTGGTGATGCTTTACTGTGGAGATAATTAGTCAACTCCTCAGTAAAGCGAATATGTGGATGCACCCAGTTTTGTCTAGAAGTGACAGATGAAATCTTGCTCCAATGAAAGTCAGTGAAAAATTTGCCTTTGACTTCAACTGAGCCAGAATTTTACCCAAAGTATTTTGATTTCTTTCTGCTCATTGAGTTGTCATGAAGATACTCTCTCAGGGTCTTAATGCTTTTTTTCCACCTGAATCTAGAAGCACAGACAGAAAACTGAAGCAATGAGAAAAAAGTCTGAAGTGTTTCATGTGTTGGAAATGCTTTGAGTTCTACTTTCAAATGAAGACTACATTTGATTTTCACACTAATGCTGAAAATATAGTGTGTGTAGGGGTAACATTACTCACATGACTAGTCTTGTTGTGCTCAGCCCAAATGCATAATAAAATCCAAATCTGTAAGTATTTTATAGGATAACAGACATTTGTGTGATCTCTGAGACACCGCTATGCTGAACTCCAGACATGGATAATTTTATATTAGATGATTCCCAGTTCCAGTTCCAAGCTTACAGCTACAGCAGAGGAAATGTTATTATGAAAGAGTTAGATAAATATTTGGGCTATTTACATGCTGATATCAATGGAGAGGCTTTCAAAGC
>NW_005841961.1:494374-499161 GCF_000455745.1 Alligator sinensis | reverse complement strand
GGAATGTAAAAGCTTCTCTTACAAAAGAAAAATCAGTGCTGAAGGCAAAGATTTCTTAGTTGGAAGTGACTGACCTTTATTTAAAAGTGTCACCTTTCCCTTGAATATATATCACAAGACTTGAGATCTTAGTAGATATCAGGTTTAAACCGCAACACACCAGAATTTCTGCAGTATTTTACCTTCCTGATTCTGATGTGTCCAACTACATTTTCAAAGCTAGTTATAAACATTGTCAATGTTTATGCACCAGCATAGCTTCATTGCAGCCCCTGTGCCAACAGGAGTTGCATAAACACTTGTTTGAGTGCAAACCCCTCTTTTACCTAAACAGAAGCACATGCACAGTGATGTGTATCATTGTTTGTGCAGGTAATCACTCACATATGCAGTGAAACTCATATGTGGTCACTGTATGTACATATATGTGGTGTATAATTGAGAAACTGATATTTTATTTGTTATAATATGTAATATAATCAGAAGAGATGATAAACTTCTTTATGAAGGGACAATGGTACAGTTAAAATGCAAGGAATTAAATTGCCTTCAAAGATGACTGGAACTGGTATTGTAAAAGTATTTGTGGATTGTAAAGTATTCAGAACATTCCTTCGGAAGGACTGCTGTGACTAGCATTATTGGACCAGGTTCTGTCTTTTGAGGAGCTGAATGACCTGCAGACAATGCTGCCGATGCTCAGACTAGAGCCTATAGGTTAAATAAGATTTCACAGAGTCCTATTGTGCAGCCAACAATTGGCAATCTTTAATAAACTCCAGGACAGATAGAATAAGGCTGAGATCTGCACTATGTGGATTTCTGAGGCAGCATCACCATCCTGGAAGCAGTGCCACTGTATTCTTGTCCGCTTTATGTAATATGGGTGCAGCTTTCAAGCTCTTGTACAGATTGCCAAGCTGGCCGTATTTAGGGAAAAATTTGGATGCCCCTGCCATATGCAATCTTTACTTTAATATTGCAGAGATCTATAAAGTGGTAAGTACAATTTGTAAATACTGAGTTATTATGCATCTATGGGAAACAGGATAAAGGAAAGCACCTTGACACCCTGCCTTTCCCGCTTGTGAAGAGTACTCAAGTGCTATCTATTTGATTTTCTATCAATGTACTTGGAGCTTTCTAAGCTAGAATAAGTAGTGTTGATGACACAGGAGATGTTTGTTCTGTCCTATTTAATATTCCTGTTTATTCTGTAGTTGCATTATTTGCATAAGGGTATTTAAGAAAGCTGTGTAGCAGATTGCCTGTTCTCATTTATTGCCTTCCCAAAGTCTCTCTCGTAACTACCCCTGTACCTTTGCAGACCACTGCAGTCTAAATTAAAGTTTTGTTTTAGCATGTTCAGTGGCTACAGAACAACACCTAGTGAGGGTGTAATGCCTTGGCTCTAGAATATTTTTGCCATTTCAATTCCTTGCCAGCACCGATGAGTGAAAGCCATACAGGGATTTGGAAAGAGGAGCTGCTACTTTAAAGATGTAAGAAACAAATTTAAGTGTTACTTCCCACATCTACACGAGACACTGACTGTGCAGAAGCCCATGACTAACGCGCAGCAGTCTCATGGCAGGAAGTGTGATGCAGCACTACTGTGAAGTAGTCTTGGGCTACTGTGCAGTCAACGTCACAAAAAAGCTGTTTGGCAATGCTACTGCACGTTAACTCTGGTTACTGCACAGTTTATACAAGTACTAAATGACTGCACAGTAATGACTGCAAAGTCAGCATCTCATGTAGATGTGGCCACAGTTTAAGAATCAGCAGAGGTGGTGTCAGGGGCATTGAGCACTGAGGTCAACCTCACTAGCAGATTGCTGAGAATAGGGGTAAAATACTAAGGGCCAAGGCTGGAAAAGTAGGAGGGGGCAGAAATTACAGACGTCCTCGACAACAGTGACTAGATGCTTCTGTTGGATGTGCTGAATAAGGTATTAATTGAGGGGCTCAAGAGGGATGATATAATGTATTGACTGTTATTTGTATGTTTAACCCTCTCCCCCCCCAGAAAAAACCCTAGTCTTCCAGATTTCTGTGGATGCAGGGAACATTACATTTATTTTTAGCATATAGGCAGGATTGACTCTTCTACCCACCAGCTATTATCAGCTGTTGGTGGGGCCTTTGACTTTCTCTCCCTCTCTCAGTCAGTTTTCTGTATCTGATAACTACCATAATTCAGGAATGACTAGTAGGAGTTAACAACTATACCACAGTTCATGAACGGCGTGTGCCCCCAGAGGCTGGGGGGGCACGGCGAGTTTCCGTAGGTGGCGGTGGCACTGTCAACAGCAGGAGCGTGGTGGCAGCAAGCGGGGAGGCCCTGCAGGAGGCCGCGGTGCTGTCAGCGGCAGGGGGGGGCGGGGGGCAAGCAGTGACTGCCCACATGTGCTGCTGGCAGTGTCAGTGGTGCCTTTTCTCAGGGGGTGCACGTGCACCCGCATGTACTCCCTATATGTCACCAGTGCCACAGTTTATAGGTTTTAAAGCAACAAAGTTATGTGAACATACAGTGTAACCACAACCTTAATTTAGCCAGCCACATTAGGGGAACTGGTCAGCTGAATTATTCCAGGCAAGGCACAGTCAAGTGAATCTATTTTGCCTCCCTTTGTCTTTTAGATGGAAAAGACCAACTAGCCAACGTTTCTCTGCTTTAATTGTAGGAAGTTCAGAATAACTCTCTCTGGACCAGGGATGGGGCAAAATACAGCCAGGTGCTGGATCTGACCCACCAAGCACTTTCATTGGTCTGTGGGTGCCCACCAACAAGTTGTACCCTGCCCCACTCTTCCACCCACAAGGATGGGAGCAAGGTGCCCATGTATAAACACACTCCCCACCATACTCTATTGAACCTCATTCCCACCATCGTAGGTGGAAGGGCCCAGCCTGACCAGCAGACAGCTTCCACGCAGTGCTGTTGCTGCCACTGGTGCAGGTGCTGGGGACCTGTTCGGCTTCCCTGGAGTCCTGCTAGCTCCGGGCAACCGGTAGGGAAGTGGTGGAGGTGGAGCTGCAGTTGTGTGGGAGCATGGAGCATAGGCCTAGTGGCACACAGAGCCCATGCCCAGGGGGGCAGCAGCAGCGCAGAGCTTGATTAGGTAGTGAGGGTGGGTGGAGGGTTGTGGGGATCCCCCCCAAACTCTCCCTATGGTGTGCAGCCTAAGCAGGCAGCAGCAGCAGAAGCAGGTGGCAGTGCTCAGGGCACTCATACCTAGTGCTGGTGCCCAGCAATGTGTAGCTCCAGCTAGCGCTGCACACCATGGTGAGGAGCGCAGCCCTCACTGAGCCATCTCTATTGCTGGTACCCCATGCCATGCATGTGCAGCCTCCTTACGTGCTCAGCAGGGAGAGAAGCCCCACACACTGGAGCTGGCTGACTTCCCCACCTACCATGGGGGGAAGGTGGAGGGAAGTGTGGGGAGTGCTGGCGATAGAGCTGGCCCAGAGGGGGCTGCATGCCTCACCGCGATGTGCAGCACTGGCTGGAGCCATGGGCCACCAGGCATGTGCACCCCCACCTGCTGCCATGTCACAAGGGGCGTGTGGCGGTCCCCTACCCCTCACACCCCACAAATGCCACATACCCACACCCTACCCCCACAACCTCCAACATATACACAATCCCCCCAACATACCCTATGGCCCCCACATACACAGCCATACCCCCTTACAACCTTCTCCACATACCCTCACACCCCACCATACACACACCCCACATGATATAGAAGACTAAGAATTAGTTTGAGTTACTATGCAATCACCTCTATATACAGTACACAAACACAAATCATGACAAAAATATTTTTTGTAATAAAATTAAAATATATTGTAGTAGGAGTTTGACTTGGTGTTTAATTTGTGGTTTCTTTCTGGTTCTAAGATGGCAACCCCACCCCTCCTCCCAAAAGGACTATTTCTGAGGGGCAAAGGAAGGGACTTCTAGTGGCAAAGGTCAGGGGTTACTGGTGGTGACCAGGGAGTAGGGCAACTGTCAAGGGGTGGGCCTACCTATGCAGCCCTCAAAAGCTCATTAAAATTTGTTAAGTGGCCTTCCACCCAAACTAATTTCCTGCCCCTGCTCTGAATTATTCATTTCTTGGTTGCATTTGATATATTTTATGACAAGGATATCTGTAGCAGTATAAGTTCCCTGAGACAGAGACCTTGCGATACAAACCTCTGTTTATCCTGGCTGCCCCTAGGGATGCCTTTAGTTATAAGCACTTCCTTTGTCCGAGAAATCTGTAGACCATTCTTAATCACAGCAAAATGTGCCCCATTTCAAGAAGTCCTCTCTTGATACTAGTATGGATACCAATCATAATCTTGACTTACATTTAAGTTTTGTGAAATTGAATTGGTTTACAGTACTTATTAAAAATACTAGCCAATTGCCCATCAAGAATGATGGGGTCAGGGGAGTGGGCAGAGACAGAGCCCCATGCCCCTGTCTGGGCCCACTCCCCGCTTCCCTCCTGCTGCTTCAGGTTCGGGCCCGCTCCTCACCTCCCCACCACAGTGGCAGGAGGAGGGAAGGAGTGGACCCAGGCCTGATGCAGGGGACGACCGGGTCTGAGGGTGGGGAGAAGTTGGCCTGCCGCAGCGGGGGAGGGGAGCGCAGCAGGCCTGGGCTGACCCAGCGGTGGCAGGGGGATGGGAGGAGTGGGCCTGGGGCCAATGCAGGGGAGGAGAGGGTGGCGGAGGAGTGGGCCCAGGCCTGAGGTTGAGAGAAGGCCCACTCCTCTACTCCCCCTGCTGCT
>NW_005841961.1:494115-494355 GCF_000455745.1 Alligator sinensis | reverse complement strand
CCATGTGGGCTCAGTCCTCACCCCCACCCCCAACGTCAGGCCCAGGCCCACTCTTCCCCTACTTCCTTCACCACCACTGCTGCTGAAGTGTGCCCACTTGTGGCAAAGTGGGGCTCCCTGCCTAGCCACAGTACTAGGTTCCCCACTTGCCTTTGGCCACACCACCCACCTGACACTCCTGCCATGTCTTGTTCTTAATTAATTAAATAATTAAGGCAGGAAGCTGCCCATTTTTATGCC
>NW_005841961.1:493046-494084 GCF_000455745.1 Alligator sinensis | reverse complement strand
CAGCCCATACCTCGCAGATTGCATCCAGCTGTTAATATTATTAATCACACCAGCCCCACACTGGGCTCCAGAATCCTCCACTCAGGACCCCTCTTTGATCCCTCCATTCAGGCAGCCTACCCCACCCTCATTCAGGGCTGCCTAGCTTCCTGAATCACTTCCCCTCTCAGGTGTGGTCCCCCCAGGACCTTTAGCCACACAGGCCCTGGCATCACCTCCAAGGCCAGGTGGAACCCCAGGCCCTTAGCTCTGGGTGTCCCTTGTGGTGGCCCCCTGGCCCTTTTGACCAGTCTGGTCCTGGCCCCAGCACTGACCAGTCAAGGCTATTCTAAAATCAGGCCTCCAAGCCCCTAGCCCCACTTTTGGTCTTGGGTCTGCCTTCTGGCCCTATTCAGGGTTAACCCACCTGGTTGTGGGAGCTGGGGTTAAGGCACCCCAACCCACCTTTCACTGGGGTGGCAACTGGCCTGGCATTTCCTGGGGACCCCTGCACCACTGAGAGCCCCACCAGGCCCCCCACTCCCAGCAGGGTGCAGTTTTAGGCCATGCCCAGCACCAGGAGCCTCCAAACCATCCCCTACAGCTCCTCCCTTACCTCCAGAATGTTATGGAACCTCACAGCCAGGTGATGGTGCTGCCTAGGCAGCCAGCAGCAAACTACCCTGTTTATATGGGTGGCCAGAGCTCTAAAATGGCTGCCACAACCCCGCCCAGCTGCTTGGCTTAGGTCTTAAAGTGGCAGGGACTAACAGTGCCCCGCCACACACCTCCCCACTTAAAATGGTAACCAGGGGAGGTTTCCCCTGCTGCTCCTCCAAAGCAGGCTCCCCTCAGAGCCTGTGAGAGCCCTCAAGTGGCGAGCACCCCCAAAGGTGTTTGCCACACACCTCCCCCTTGGAATGAGATCTGGAGGGCTTCACTTGGCTGCCTTTCCTGCTGGGCTTTGCCCCAGTCTACAGCAGCCCCTGCCATGTGGCAAGCACCCCAAAGGTGCTCCGCCACACCGCTCCTCCCCTCACCCGTGGTGGGCCCCCTCCT
>NW_005841961.1:491857-493000 GCF_000455745.1 Alligator sinensis | reverse complement strand
CCCCCATGGTGTCCCAACCCTGCTCCCCCCCTGCACCACCACCGCCACCACCTCCAAGTATCATGGGTGGGGGCAAGGCCAGCTTTGGTGGCCTCGCCCTCCCCCCCACTCCATCATCACCACCTTCAGAGAACAGGGCAGGGCCCCCCGCCCCATCCCCTTTTTTCCACACTATCATGGCAGTGCTCTGCTACACCACCACCTCCTGTCCGAATGCTTATTTGCACTCTGATTGGTTGTTTCAGTCAGCCTATCAGAGTGCAAATAAAGTGTTATGGACAGACAGACAGGCAGATTAAGGCTTCTATAATATTAGTATAAACATTTATGATACCTGTAGAGATGAATAGGTATAAGTCTGGGTTTAGGCCTTTTCTTCTTTAAGGATTGAATACATATTGGTTAAAATTTTGAACAATCTCCTTAGTTTAATTGTGACTACTGAGCCATTTTTATTATTCTGGATCATATCAGTAATTTTAATATAATTGAGCATGAGTTGTTGCATCACTGACTATGGGGATATGGTGGGTATATCCCAAACTAATCCACAGTGATTCCTGCCAGATGTAGAAAACAGGAATCAGTTTTTGGTGATGAATAAAACTGTGTCTTCCATCAGGAATTTAAAAAGGAGCATATTTAAGAGTTCCTTCTAGTTTTTATATTATTCAACCAATATGTATGTGTCCATGTGGTAAAATGTCTCTAAACAAGGAGTAGATTGTTATCGATATAGTGTGGGCATATCTACACATGATGTTTACTGTGGAGCTGACTAATTTGCTCTGCAGTAAATATCTCAGCATAAATACTAGTACTATGCTGCTGAAGAGGGGAGGTGGTTTGTGTGCAGCAGTACACATGTAAACACTGACCCAGCTGGCTGGAGCACAAAGGTGCTTCACTGTGGGGGCTCCCTGCCAGCGAGCCGCATGCTGAAGTATCCTTGTGTCCCAGCCAGCCCCTCCTCAGCATATTGAACTGGGAGGAGCAGCCTGGGCTGGCAGGCTGACCCCCTAAGCCCCCTGCCAGCCAGGGCTGCTGCAAGCTGGCTCAATATGCTTCAGTCTGGGTGCATGTGTAAATGGCATATGTAGGAGCTTTAATGTGCCTAGTGTTGCACAGGTGAATATCTCTTTC
>NW_005841961.1:482605-491843 GCF_000455745.1 Alligator sinensis | reverse complement strand
TCTCTTCCCCTGGAATCCTGCCAACTTAATCTCTTCTCTGAACCGGTAATTGCATGACAAGACCAACCATATGTGATGAGTTTACTATTTTGTTAACCAAAATCAGACAGAAATATTGGTGGTAAGTAAAGGTAATTATCAAAAGGAAAATGTTCCTTCCATGCTATTTCACTTACTAAAGGGACAAATTAAGAAGCAGTAAACCTCATTGAGAACTTTGATGGAATTCTTTTATGTTGGCCTTTCCACAGACAGCCATGTGGATGTGTGGATAACAGACACAAAGATATACAGAGGATATTACACCCTTGCATTCCTCATGATGGCCTGATCTCTCATTAGGACTCTGACCTAAAGCTCACTGTGTGACCCACTGAGCCACTCTTTCCATTGATTTCAATGGGATTTTAATCAGTTTTTTTAGAGTCCTAGGTATTGTTCCAGATTTAGAAATTCCTTAATCAAATGTAAGTGTTTTCAGTCATATGGGGTGCTTACAGTTTTTCCCTGAGGACCTACTATCAATAAAGTGCAGGAGGCAGTAGTTACAAAGAGAAGAATTTTGAACGTGGAAGGCCTAAATATAGCTTCAGTAACTAGAAACAGAAGTAAAGCACATGAGAAAGGGAGCAGAAGTCATAGAAAACAGGAACTGGTTGAGCATCAGGATTTAAAAGGTGGAAACTAAACATACGCTCACTGAAAACACTGATCTGTTTTAAGAGGGCTTCTTTGTTTGGGGGTGGATTAAAATAGGCTTCTCTGATATATGGGAACAAAGCCAGTACAGTTACAATATGATTTAGCCTAGCCAGGTTAGATTAATCTGCAAAGATTGAATCAATTCAGGCTCAGGCTTTTCGAATGTCTGTCCCTAGCCTCTGAGACCCACAGGCAGCACAGGCAACTAGATATAGCTGTATGGGCTGGCTCTGGCCTGCTGGGAACTAGCTTTGACACCCCTGTTTAAAAGCATAGTTTTGAGTATGCAGCACAAAAAAAGGCATTAAAAAAGTAGGTTGGGATCTTCAAAACTCATTAATAATTGTTCATGATTTTTGGAGGCTTTACCCTTCTGAAAAATGGGCCCAATTAAAAGATTCCTGTTGGTTACTCAGAGGACTGAAAATCACTAGTCTTCTTTGAAAACCTGGTTCTATATTCTGTTTTTGACTTTACCTAAGCTACCTAGGTACTTTTGGGCCCAGATCCTCAGCTCTGATGGATTTCATTGGGAGTTAGGCACCTACATATGTTTTAGGACTTTTGCCTTTGGGATCAATGATGGACTGGGCCTAGATAGTTTCTTCTTCCCTGACTGTGCAGGCATACATGAGATAACCAGAACCTACCTAAAAGCTCTGGAATGCAGTTATTTATAGCATAGGGCATAACCTTTATTCTGTCTCTCTTGCTTTACAGCATGTTTGTGCCAGCTGTAGAGAAGTGATTGTAATCTCCCTAGTGCTTGTGCACTAGAACTGGGTCGAGTCCATCATCTCCAGCTTTAAACTGTTCAGCACCAGTTATAGTTTATGACATTCACTGTATTTTCTTATGCATAGCTCTTGTATTATGCATTTCCTTCATTCTTAATGAAATGGTTGAGAAGCTTCTGTAGCCACTTCTGGAAAGGAACATACTGTTTACAACAGCTGGGCCCACATCACATATTTTCCATCTTTCTTCTCCTTCTTACTATATTGCTCAGAGAACTAGATTCAAACAGGAGTTTTGTTTTTAGACAGTTCATCTGGTCCCACTGCTTATTTCTGAGGTCATAATCCTCTGCTTTGGACTGAGGTCAGTTGAGGTCATAATCCTCTCTTGCTAAAGGAGGTCCCTAGAGGTTAGGATCACTTTGTAGCACTGCAGTCATTTTTGCGGAAGCCTTTTAGATATCATATACGGGATTCCATTTGCAAGTGGGGAGAGCCGCAGGAATTGTTCATCTCTTAGGAATCAAAACCCTGCTTCAAAATGCATGGATATGAAACCGTGATGCCTTCATTTCCTATGAATGCACTTTTAAATTTCTAGAATTCTGGGCCCAAAGGATCTTTGCCTTGCTCTTTGTGGAGGCATTTACAGTGAATGCTAAATGCTACCCTGATGATTTTATGTCCACTTTAAACTCACTTTGCAGTGGCATAATATACTGCAAAGTAACTGATCAGGTACTCTATATACTGCAGGATGGCATCCTGGCCTACATGCATGAGGACAAGGGTTAACCAAAGCTGCAGTGAACCATTCATAACCGAATAACCAAGACCACACTGGTCCTACAGCTATTTGTGTTTGGTGCTAGGATTTGTGGAGGCATATCTCAGAATTCTTGGCATGTAGTGCCAGAGCAGTTAATGTAGTAGTTAATATATTTTGCTGTGTCTACAGGGGCATGAGTTAGAGCCCTGCTCCAGACTTGCAGTAGAGGCCATGTCCAGTTGCCTCAAATGTAAATGGGTACTTGATTGTTTGGGCTGCAGAATTCAAAATATCCAGATGTGAGGCTAGTCATCTCACTCCCTTGCATGGCTTCATCTGCAGAAACGGAGCTGCCAAGCTCAGGTGGACCTTTGAATTAGGTTCTTAGTGCCTCATAGTGTGAATCCACTCTAGAAACTGGTTTATGTTCTACTGCTGGAAAACGTATCTGTTATTCCTGATAGCAGTGGGGTTAACTGTGACCTATCTGTCTTCTGACATCTATCCATTTCAAATGGGACCACTGGTTGCTCTACTTCTGCTTGTTGGTGAATGGTTTAGGAAGCTGGATACATATTTAGTGAGATTTTGATTCACATACATCAGCAACAACCATTTTTTCTCAGAGATGTTGCAGAGAACACTTATTGTTTTATCCAAAACCTATTGTTGTTTGGATATGGAAAAATAAAACAATGAACAAACATGTTGTGATGAATACAGAATCACATGTTATACAAAGGCAGAACATGCTTAAATACTTTGAAAGTTTTGCATTAGATTTCAGAGGACTAAATGTATCTGTTTACAGTTAAAAAGGTGTGACATTCTTGGTGTTCATGCACTTAGATGCCTAATCATGGAAAATCCAAGATTTTTATTCCCCCAGAAAATGAACAATAACAGGGCTCGATGTGGCAGACATTACCTTGTCCCTCAAGCTTCTTATCAAGTTAATAAGGACATTTATCTACCCTAGTGAAGCAGCCTGGGACCCCTCACCGCTCCATTGTTCTTGCAGTGTTGCATGTATTAAAGCAGCTCACATGCACCAGTGGCTTTGCATTATTGGAAGTAGAGATATTTTATATGTTAAAAATGCAGGCTCTTGATCAACACACCACATAGCTCAGCTCCTTTGTTTGAGTCTCTTCCCCTTCAGGGGTAGCTCAATAGTAGTGCCAATGCCCTGAGATGTGGAGAAGAGGAAAGCAGATTCTCCAGGTGGGTATGCATATCTGTTCCACTGGGGATACGTGAATATTCTTTATATCCTCATAGAATGTCAAGGGTACATGGATGTCGGACACTGAATATGCAGTGTGAGCTAACATGGATTTATTAGATGAGGGCCCCAATTATCCACTGAATCCAAGCTGAAAAAAAAGTTTTCTGTAATCAAAAGTTCTGTGACCATTTTGGTAATGTTATCCATAAAACGGTTGAATGATCATTTCATGAAAAGTTTTCACTTTTCAGTTTTGCAAAATGGAAAAAACTGAAAATTTCCGTGATTGTTAAATTTATTTCTTAAACTAGAAATATAAAATCCCCACTCCCAAAGGCATATTTTAGAGCCATGCGTACAGTCAGAAATATGACTCAGGCTGTGTTATCCATGTGTTTAGAAAGCAAGACAAAAGGTTATTAAAAGCCAAAATGCTTCTTTCCTCATTTCAGCAGGCAAGGGCATGATTTGATTAACAACTTGACTATGTAGATGCTTTATCCAAGCTGAAATTATGCTACTACCTGTTGAAACACAGCAAGAAAGAATATGCCAGCTCTTGATTGCATTTTCACCTGTGTTTTAGATTTGCCTATTTCTAAATTAACCACTGGACAAGAGAAAGGGAAGCTTTTCTTCTCAATTTCTTGGATTCACTCCAATTGCACATACAGTGCCTAAAACAATGGGCCCCAATCTAGGTAAGATCTCTAGGTATTACTGAGGTAGAGGTGATGCTTCTAATTTACCACAACCTTTTCATGCAGAAGGGTGTTGCCTGGATTGTCTGGGGCTCGCCCATAGGAGAGAGCTGCCGTCTGCCAGAGGAAAATTATTTTAATTGTGAGTGGGCCATGAATGAAAGTTGCTAAACAATGTACTGATGTCAGAGGATATGATCTAAAGTGCATTGAAGTTACTGGGGAGACTTTGCATTCATTTCACTAGGTATTAAATCAAGATCTAAATCAGTACATCTTCTGGCTGTCTTGGCCATGTTCCTCCTGTGGCCAGTTCTGCCCACTTCTGGGGTCGCACAGGTCAGTTCCAGGCCTCCAGAGTGAAAAAAGGACTTAGATTTAATGGAAAAATCAAGTGCCTAATCTTTTGGTTTACACTGCAGATACAGTGCTCTCCCAGCCCTGTCAGTTCATTCCCCAGAACTCTGGATACTGATGCAAATGAGTAGGATGGAATCCAGCCTGTCTGTGGTAGTACAACTACCTCCTCTCTTGTTATTGTATAAAATTAAAATGAGTTGCTGGCTTTTGGCTTTATTGGCTAGGGGGGCAGTAAAGGCATATGGTAAATTTTGTGTCCCCCATGTTTTTCAATTGCTCCGTTATGACAGCATGTATAACCTACTGGATGTTAGAGCCATTTGGGCTGCACAGTTGTTCCTATTGAAGTGACTATGACAAGCCATTGTGGTCGTCTGGATGACATTACAGACATTGCCTAGGGTAATGGGAAGATTATAATCTATGCCCAACAAAGCTGCAATTGGTAGCATCGTGTTTTGATTCCTTGTTGACAAGTCGTGTTACTTTGGTATGTGGATCCATTCACTTTTATTTTGAAACGGTGCCCCACATCTGCCTGTGGAGCTGACGGTAACAGAAATTCTATTCGATTGCTAATATAGAACGATGTTATAAAAGATAAATGTTATTTATCTTTTATCTTTTATGTCCTTATTTATCTTTTATGTTATAAAATATAAGCAAGGATTCCTATCTGCCTAATTAGGCTGCCCTAATGCGCAATAGTGAAAACAGGACAGGACACTTTTTTAGTGACAGGAGGGCTGGCAGGAGTCCTGGGGGTCAGCCCTGGGCTCTGGGTGGCACTGTTGGGCTGTGGAGAGACTGGCTGAAGTATGAGGGTGCTAAAGTGTAGGGCTAGGCAGCGGGCAGCCCCCTCCCCTGCACTTTAGCACCCTTGTGCTCTAACGAGCCCGTCTCTCTACATGTGCATTTCACTGCATTTAATTGCTTCAGCGAAGGATAGTACTGTCCTGAACAGTACTATCTTATGACAGTGTTAATTAATTTACTACACCCTAGTACCAGCACATATGTAGATAATAACACTTTACAGCAGAACTAATTAATCAACTCCGCAGTAAAGTGCACATGTAGATGCACGCATTAAGAACTACACTAATGCTCTGAGTCGCATGAATTTGATCAGGGGGTTGGACTAGATGAAATCCTGAGGCCCATTCCAACCCTAATTTTCTATGATTCTGTGAGTTAGTTCATAAGGGGTGTGTGTAGATGAAACAGGGGCCCTAAATTGAAGCAATGGGTTTTTAAAAACACCGCTTCAATTTAGAGTGAAGTAACCCCCCCTGGCATGTACACCCGTGTCTTACCTGCCTCTCTGCTGGTGGGGAGAAGAGGGTGAGCTGCCGGCACGCAGAGCAGTCCCTGGGCTGTGGGGGCAGGGCTGGTGGCTTGGGCAGTCCTGGGAGGCACCACAGCCGCGGGGGGAAGGACTAGGTCCCCACACAGCTCATGCAGGCAGGCAGGCTCCAGGGGGGAAAACAAAAATAGATCAGGTTCTCCACTTTTTTTTTCCCCTTCGGTGGAGCCTGCCTTCCTGTGCTGCTGCCTGCACAGTACCTGAGCCACACAGAGCCCAGTGCTTCACTCCACGGCTGTAGGGCAGCAAACTAAAACTCCTCGGAGGTGTTTTAGTTTGCTGCGCCCCAAAGTCATTTAAGGTGCGTAACCTGCCGAATGTGCTACAGTGGCTGGAATTAATGCGCAATACACCACCGACGTGTGCAAACACCAACACCATTAAAGCAGTGCAAAAGCATTTAACCTGCTTTAAAGTGTCATGCACACATGCCCCTTGTTTCATCTACACACACTCAAAGAATTTAATAATGTGCTTTATTAATTATACCACATCCAGATACTCAGTACTTCAAAAGGCCAAAGCTTCTATATAATAAGTTAATTCTTGAAGGTAAAAGAGAAGAAATGGAGTCAAAAAGTATCCTGCTGTTTACTTAAGTTTTCCAAGCCAAGTGCTGTTTTCTTGAGCCTTCTTTTAGCAACTGGAAGAGCTGTGCTATTGACAAAGGATACAAGGATTTCTTGTTGCTGTTAATTTTACTTTAATTAAAGATAAGTATAATGCTTTTGAAATCTAACTGCATGCATCAAAAGCAGTAATAAACTACATAATAGACCACCCACTGTTCAGTGTCATTGACTTAACAGAATGGATAATATACTGTAGTTCCCCACATTCCATTTATACTCCCTGGGTTTCTGCAGGTCAGACACAATCTGAGCATATTCATGTATAATGTTTTCACCTAAAGAGAAATTCTGTAGATTGAACAGATTCTGCTCTCCCCACTTTTTTTAGTCCTACCAGCACTATCTGTGCTCAGATTTGTATGTTACTTGAGCTGAAACTTAAAGAATTCCCATTTCACAGCCATCTGTATTTTGCAGGCCTCACATGTGGGCAATTTGCCATTAATTTAGGCATGCTCAGGAAAGGTTTTCATGTGAAGCAGCAGTAGGCTGCTACTGTTGTGAGTCATTAACATATTGAATGCTATTATATACTAATGTATAATGTTAGAATAGTAATGGCACATACACTAAATGGTTCAAGGTATGGTACTCTTTTTAAAACATGTGTTTCAAGTGTTCAGCAATAGAGCACTTGCAAGAACAGTGTAACCTGCATAGCAACTGCTTAATCAAAAGAACATGTTCTTTCTTTCGTTTTTTTTAATCCTCTACTCCAGTTACAGCATTTCTAGTAATTCATCCTGCTCGAAAAGATTTCACTAACTTTTTAAATTCCTTTCACCTTCAGTGTGTCTAGAATTGGATACCAAATACAGTTAATTCCCAGGAGAATGTGAGTTACTAGCTAGACTGCAACTTTAGGCCTGTAGCTAAGAGCTGACAACAGAGTACCTATGCCTGGATCTGATTTATACAAATGGCATGGGTTTACATTTAACCACAACTTAAACCCTCTATTTGATTACCCTTTGTACTTTGGAAGTTACAGTATTGTCACTGGAGTCTCTAATGGGTCCCTAAGAATTTATATATCTGTCCCTCCTAACGTTCTACCATATCCAGTCATAAATACACATTTCTGTTACAGCCAAAGTTCTTGAACTGTACTCTGGAATATAGTGGGTGTGTCTACACAAGACTCTAAATGCACAGTAGACTAATTCTACTGCGCATTAGTGCAGCAGGCAAAAACTGTGTTAATGTACTAACGCACAGTAGAATTAGTCTACTGCGCATTAACATCACAAAAAAGTGTGCGCTGGCTCTTCTGTGCAGTAGAGCTGTTTACTGCGCATTGCATTAGTACCTGTTATTATAGGTAATAAATGTTATGCACAGTAACTACAGCACATTAAGGCATGTATAGACGTGCCCAGTGAGTCAAAAATGTTCATATATTTTCTCCAAAGATGAATTGCTAGTTTTACAAGACAAAATTAAACACTATTTAGAAGCATTTAAAAGTAACTTTTAAGCCTTGGTAAACAATAAAACAAAACTATAACCATGAAGCTCAGTACTCTAATGGTACTAGGGATGATTAAATTTAGCAGTTAATTTCTCAAGTATTAGTATCAGAAGTATTATATCCTATGGAATTGTAATAGTCATTATTGTACCCTATGGAAGTAGTAATAGTCATTATCTTGTGTATTTAGCCTGCTGCAAGTTTAGATTCTGAACATTTTTATTTCTCTGTGTCCAAAAGGTAGGAAACCCATGCCATTTGACACTGAATAACAGGATATGATGTACTATGTGCCTGTCTCTAAGGTTAGGGACAGACATTACTCATAAACTGGCTCAAGTGATCAGAAACTAGTTTCAACCTGTAACAGAACAGACATTCAGTGCATATAAAGCAGTTTGAAAATGGCTGAAACTAGTTTGAAATAAACCTGGTTGACTGTAGTATCAGACTTAGCTGACTTGGGTCAAGCCAATTTATGCAATGTCTGTCCCAGACCCCTTCCTGGTTTAACTTAAACTAGAGTCCCCCAGCATCCCAGATGCTTTGCAGCCCTGGGCAGGGGTCTCTGCTCCAGAGAACAGGCTGACCCCACCCCTCTGCTCCCTATCTGGAGCTCTGGCCAAGACTACAGACACAGCAGTGTCTGCCTGGCTTCCCCTTGCTCTATCCCACACCCTGCACCACTCAGTGATCAAGCAGGGATTTCCCCCCCTCCCCTCTCCCACAGCACGGACCATAACCAGCATGTGGTATGCTAGCTAATGCTGAGAGATGTCTGTGTAAGTCAAATAGGACAAAGGCAGACAGGACAGTGTCCATTTAGGGTTTTTTGGAGCTAATCAACAGGTAGCTGGTAATGTCCCTCCGTTTCTTCCTTGAATCATAGAATCATAGAAGTAGGGTCAGAAGGGACCTTGTAGATCTTCAAGTCTGACCCCCTGCCTGGGCAGGAGAGAAACTGGGCTCAAGTGACCCCAGCCATGTAGGCATAGAGCCACTTCTTAAAGACCCCCAGAGTAGGAGCCAGCACCACTTCCCTTGGAAGTTGGTTCCAGATCCTAGCCACCCTAACTGTGAAGTAGTTCCTACGGATGTCTAATCTGAACATACTCTCCAACAATTTGTGGCCGTTATTTCTTGTTATCCCGGAGGGCGCTGGGGGAAACAAGGTCTCCCCCAAACCCTTCTGGTCCCCCCTAGTGAGTTTATAGATGGTCACAACGTTCCCCCTCAGCCTTCTCTTGTGAAGGCTGAACAGGTTCAGGTCCC